>NW_022045653.1:0-41079 GCF_003285905.1 Drosophila hydei
GAGCCAAACCCAAACCCACCTGTGCTGTGCTCTGCTGAGTGCGTTAACGCATGCGACCGAGACACGTTTTGCCAACAACATCATGGCGCAGGTATGTGTCCGCCGCCATCCATTTTACGGAAATGCAGCCAGCGGCAGCCAGTCCAAAAACCTGGCTGGCAAATATGGCGCCCAAACAATGGTCGCCTTCCACTGTGGGAAATAGTGTTTTTGTGGCAAATTTGCCCGAAATCGCAATCATGTCGATGTTGCCGGCAATGAAGTTTGCATATGGGATTTGGGCATTCGCGGAGATGATGCTTTGCAGACGGCATGTGGGCGTATGCCACAGCGGTCTGTCCGATTCCAGGCAACATTTTGTTGACAATTAAAATGTACCTTCATTAAGGTATAATTGTGCATTCTATCAACAGTCAAACATTTTCGAAATTACTCTGCCAGCAATTGGAAGCGCCGGAACAATATTTGACAGCAAATAACGCAAATTTGCAAACCCAATCGAGTTGCGAAGGTCCAAATCAATTATTCAAATTTAGCAATAAAATGTTAATTGCTTTTATTACAAGTGTATAACATCTATAACCTTTCTATATAGACAATGATTCCATTCAAACTAACCATTTTCCAGCAAATATAAATCCAAAAATTATTTTATTATTGCATTACAATTTTCATCAACGTTTCGAGTGTAATTACATTTTGTACTTTTACAGTCGTATTATATATTACTAAGCTAAAAACAAATAAGGGTGCTTTAGTACGTATTTTTATGAATTTGATGATTAGGGGCGAGGTATTAAAAATCTTAGTTTAAAACTCTCTATACATGGAACATGACTAGTTAGTTTTCTTAGTTTGAAGATATAAGAAACATATATTCTGAGTATCTCCAAACTGCGAGCTCAAAAACCTTAAATTACAAATGAATTTATATTATCGCAAGCAAACTCATAAGTCAAAGATCTGGGGCATAAATAAAATTACTTTAAGTGACTACAGATTGGTAAATGCCTTCTATAAAATTAAGCCCATTAGAAAATTAAGCTGAATAACGAATATAAATTAATAAATATCAATATGACATTTGACCTGCTTTATAAATAGTCAAAATTCTGTAATGTTAATCATCGAGATGCGATAAGCATTGCCATAGACAAGCATGAGGTCTCAGTCGATATTTTATTAATAACAGATACAAATTGTCACCCACGTGTAATGAGCTCGAATCACCTGCCCAGAACGACGTCTGCCAAATTTATCAAGTCGCGTGTTCATAATGACCCCAATGAAAAAATAATTGATTGAACTTAATTGTGCTACGGCACATGGGGGTCTGTATGTGCGAGTGTGCACATAGTTCATATGGGTCATTTAATCAAACTGCATCTATTTCGGGCACAAACAATGCGATGAGTGTGAGCGGCGGGAGTAAGCGACTAGGAAATACCCAGCCTGTGAATGAGAGCTATCGTCTTACACGTCATAGGTATTTCATTAATGCATAAGCTGGTGAATAATGTGGTCTATGAAGAGATTGATATTGTGATAATGACCTGATGGGATGAGGCTTTAATAGAGCAGTGAATCACCTGAGCTTAATAGCTTCTCATGTTTAGGTACGTTATATCATCTATCATGAGCTCAAGCTATGTCTTTCTAATAGATTCTTACATATAACTACTCTGCGTATCAACTCTTGTTGACACATTTTCAATAATTACAGGGTATAGTCGAGATCTTATCTAAATTGAGGCATGTTAAGCTTTTAGTAGAGCGTTCGATGTGAACAAAAATAAATTCGATATGCATATGTATGTGTACATATATGCATACTGGACTGTTTTTCAACATTTGCATTATTTATGAAGCTGTCAGGCGAAGGCAGCCAACGCAAACCACATCAGGTTAAAAGCCACGCAATGCCACTTGCTACAACTGGACTAACCAATTCAATGTATATACTCTTACGTGTGGAGAGATAACGCTTAAAGCTTAATTGGCCAATTTTTAGAGGAGCGAAGGCATCGAGTCCACTTTTCTTCAACTCATTCGAGCCAGTTGCCATCAGTCTTAGATGTCCATTTACATCTCAGCACAGTGCGATTGAGAATCAGCTGAGCCATCATCATCAACAATGGAGCACTTTAAGTGGAGAGACTAGCTGAACGCCTTCACATGTCCGTTTCTATTATCCGAGCGCATTTATCTAACATTGCCAATTGGATTTGTAATGTGTAACATGAGCGTGAGGCCAGATAATGAGACGAGATACGAGAGCACACGATTGACTAAGCCGTCTTATTAAAAGTGCATAAAGTGAGTTAAGTTGTTGCATTAAGATAATTTAAGTTGATTTTATGCAACCTTGATTTTAAGTTAGTTAATCGTAAGTCTTATTATGTACCACAAAAGTAGGTTTAGTTAAGATGATTTATAAAAATTTTTCTAATGGTGAATAATAGAAAATATTTCTATAATCCTTTCAAGACTTAATTGATAATGTGTTGGCTCATGACTCTTAGCTTATTTTATCCCTAATCTGTCTTGGCATTATGCTGAGAACAGTTTAAATCTCAAGTCAAAAACCTAATATGTCTTTAAAACACAAAACATATATATGTTTAGAGATAAAGCAGAGTTCATTATATACATTATACAGACAGAGCTTTCAAGCAGGGGTTGCTGAGGGAGAAAAAAAATGAACGCAATATGAATTTATTGGTCAACCCATTTCCATTAGGGCAGCCGTGAGCGTAGTCTGTGCTGATGCTAAGGGCAGTCGAAGCCAAATTCAAACAAAATCCAAGTGCTTTGGTTCGAAGTTGGAGCGTATTGAAATGAAGGTCAACTAAACTGCGTTGTCGGACGTAGATGCCTTGCTGGAGTGGTGGTGGGGCAAGGACAATTGAAGTGCACACACGGCAAACTTGTAAAGCACTCAGTTAAATTGTCCAACTGAGTGACGCGTATGCCGTAACAGTAGTACCTCGTACACACAAACACACACATATCGAGGGCTTGGCAAAGTGCTTGCCAGAGCAGTGCAAGGTTAACGAGCACTGGGCTATGGCAGCAATGGCAGCAATGGCGCGAAATGGCGCAACAGCAAGAGAGTCAGAGAGACAGTGAAATATTGAAATACAATTGAGTTTAGAATTTGCAAGGAAAGCGCTTTAAAAGCAACGGCAGTAGAAGTTGCCATGACATAAGACCGAAAACTGAAGACATTGTGGTCTCGCTGTCAGCGACAGCGGCTCACTCAAAGTGTAAATCCTTTAGGTACAAACAAACGTGGCCCGTTCCGGCACATGCTCCTTCGTCAATCAACGCCGACCAACGCCATTGAGTGGGACACGTTTCGTGCAAGTTTCCTGCTGAGCCAAAGTTCACAACAAGCCAGGCGACACATGACACGTACTCAGTTCGACTTGAAGCCCAGCTCTCGCCTCGTGCCGTCTGGTCGTGTCGTGTCGCGTCCCATTTTGCCTCATCCAGGAGTCGGGATTATTTTTAGTTTTTCTCTTTTCGGCAGTATTTTAAAGTTTAAAGCTCTTTTGTGGCATATTTGCATATTAAGTGGCATGCGTTGAACGTTTGCAACTGACGCAAGTGCCCCAAGCATCTCGCAACAGCAACAACAACAACAACAACTAACGAGTGTGTGGCAGCAGCAGCATAAAAGGCAAGTGGAGTAAGGTGAAGTAGATGGGGTGTTGGCTTCTATAGTTTTGCACTTGACGCAGGTGGAGCTGTTGTTAGTTTGCGTAGGCTTATTGTTTGAGCCCCCGAAACCGTTATGCCAAGTTGCAAAATGTCAAGAATCAGTGCCAGCCGCACTCACTGTGTGTGTGCGGATTATAGCACTCTCTCCATCCCCCTGTTTATGTGTGTGTGTGTGTGTGTGCCTCAGCAGCTACGCCTATCTCAAAATAACTGTTAAGACTTTAAAAGCTCGACAAGCTGAAACATCAAATTACCATAGGATAAAAGGATTTTCCGATTTAATTTATAATGAAAGGAACTTTAGCAAATACATTTTCACATTTATCATACTTAGATATTAAAACTTGATGTATATCACGCGATTACCTCACCAAGCAACCGACGAAACAATTATATCTAGATACTAAACATCTAAAATCTCTTCGATCTGAGCAAACAGACTAAACGTTAAAACTTGCATAAAACCTAAAGCTATAACAAGCTGTGATGCCATTGCTGTCTTTATATACATTGGTTTGAGTATGTGTCAATGCGTTTATTGGCCATTCATAAACTGGTCCACCTGCTCGCTGATGGTCTTTAGTATCATCTCGGCTGGGTTCGAGCAACCGTTGATGACCCCGTCGACACATGCTCGCACCGTTATGCGATAGTATTTACTGGCCTGCAGGCCGGTCGCATTGAAATAATGCTGACTACCAGGTAAGCTGGTGCCAATTGGCTCTTCCTCGACGACGCATTTCTGCTCCAGTCGATAGCCCACAGATGCATGGGCATCCTGGCACTTGGGCATCGCATGCTGAATGATAAAGTCGGATTTGTTTGTGTCCTGCAACTGTCGCATTCTGTCCTCGATGTATTTGCGAAATATTTCATATTGCTTGGCCGCGTCAGTTTCTTCCTGGGAAACTGTTTCGTTCTGGTTTGCCGTAGACTGATTGTTGGCACTTAAAGTCGAGTTGTTGTCGACGAGCGGAGGTGCAGGAGTCGTTGTACTCGTGCTGTTGTCATATGCTACTAGCGAGGGCCCAGCGAGAAGGTCCTCAAAGCTTTTAACCTTGTCGAACCTTTCCTTCTTCGTTTGCAGTTTGCGACGTCTGGGATAATGGAAAAAGGCAACTTACTACGAGACGGCAGGGACATCAAGCAAAAATAATACTCACGAAACATATATCAGATTTGGCAGCGCATCCTCATATGTTATCTGCTCCTTGTTGTAGTAGTGCTCATCCTCCGGCTGGGGTCCCGAATTGTACGGCTCCAGATCATTGCAGACGCAGTCTAGCTCGCAGGTGTCGCATGTCTTAAAGGTGGAATAGTTCTTTGTGCTGGCCTCTGCCTCGGTTAGATTGTGCAACTCAATGTTGACAATGTATTTTGATATGATGCCGTTGGGCCGAAGTGGGGGCCACCAGTAGACCATCTGCAAAGCAGGCAAGAAATAGACACGGCATGAAGTCTAAGCCAAACACTTACAATCTGCGTACTGTGGTCCGAGCTCCCATGCAGCTGGCTCACTGGACTCGGCTTGCTGGGAAGCGTGCGAAAGTAGAGAATCTTTGAGTATGCATCAACCTGCATGTGGTAATCGGTGCGAGTTAAGGTCTTCACAAAATATGCATACTGTGTATAGGGCTTCAGTTTGGAGATGACATGACGGCGATTCTTGCTTGGAGAGACATCCATTAGCCAACTAGAAAGAAGTGAAGTAAGTTAACAATATTTGAAGTAGCTAATTTCTACTCTCACTCACTCGTCATGTCCACAGCCGTGTCGTCCGTCGTACTTGGTTACATTACGCTGCGGCGCTTCCATATAGTGATAGGAGTAGCCTATGAGTATTTCCACATCCTCAGATTTCATAAAGTCTATCACAATGCGAACAGCCGTTGAATTGACGTCCTCAACTTTAACGTTCAGAGTCCGCACCGAATCCCCACATATCACACGCTCGCCGTTTGAGTTGGGCGATACATCAGCTATCGATATCGTCCTGACACTCTTTAGAGAGGACTGCAATTTTTGGATTTTTTCAAAGCATAATCGTGGATTCAAGTGAAAGAATATTGTGCCACGTTGAATGGCCACCTGACGATTGGCTGGCCAAATATGTTCCATGTGGTAATTGTTTACAACATATAGAGCATATCTGGAAGTTAAAGTTTGAGATATGTATGTTATAAGATTAAACAATGAAAAGAATTTAATAATAATAATGACTGCAACAGGATAAGTAGCGCCTCATGATTTTCAACAACAGTCTTAGGGCTGTCAACTTATCTAAAAATTATAATAGTTTTAAGTTAGAATATTTTAAGAGCCTACATACCAAATTAACTATTTCGAGCTCTTAAAGTTATGTCAAAAAACAGAGTATAAAATATTAACTTTTATCGATATTTCATATCAAACCGGACTTAGATTTGTGAAGCTATCTTAAAACTAGAATATTTGTTAGCTCTGTAGTCTAAAATAACTACTTAAGTGTTTCAAGCTCATAAAATATTCGAGTTATGCCTAAAACAGCCTTAATAATATTCAGTTTGCTCCATATTTCATGTAAAACTGGTCTTAGTTCTAAAAGCTATAATATTTATAAGCTCTGGACTCTATAAGTCTATAATATACATATCCGGTTAATTTTGAACAGGTCCTAAAGCCTTCGAGGTATCCTACTATTCTATCAATTTTCCTACTATGTATTTCATTTGTCTGACTGAACTCCTTATGCCCTTTATCTATGGTTTATAAACGAGCTCACTTGTTTTCTATTAGCTGATCGCCACGTATGGTATCCAAGTTACTGAGGAAGGTCAAGGACATAAGCTGTGCTGAGTGTATAACCTTTAGGTAGCCGGTAATCTCCTTAATGCTGCCCATGGCCTGCTCTAGAGCAGATACAATTTTTTCTGAAATAGTTGAAATTGTTAACAAATATTTCTTATAGAGGTTTTTTTGATTACCCTTGATATCCACTAGCTCTATAACCAGGGATCCATTGATGGTCACACAGTCTTGCAGTTGCTCTAGATCTGCCATTCGCTTAATATGGAATGTCCCCTTGCACTCCAGCTGGCACTGGAGCGTTCCATTGGCATCAATTACGGGCTTGTGGTTATTGGGACAATGATCCATGCAGCGATAGCCGCGCGTCAATGGAATTAGATTAAGCTGGCGACATTCCTTATAGGAGATGCAGTGCCTCTTGTGTAGCTCATAGCTGGCAATGCACTGATCCACACAGCGGCCATTCCGAAGATAATTGCCACAGAGCGTGCAGCTCTGAGCCGAGCAGCCCGTAATGCAGCTGTGCTGGCAACAATTCCCTTTGTCATCACAGCCATTTCGACCACAACTCTTGGCGCACTTTTCAGTTTGGGGCGGGGCGAAGCGCACCTGGGCCACGTGCATATTCCAGCAATGCCTCGTGTAATTGTAATTGATCGAATAATCAGCAGAGAGGCCGCCACATACAGGACAATGGTTCGGCGACTTGTTGAGCTTTAAATTACAATTTTGAAATATATAATTTTTAAATTTCGATTTCTTAAAGAACAGGGAAATTAGATTAGATAAAATGTAATCAAGTTACTCAGAGAAATCAATTCCATTATTCTATTTCCAGTGTATAATAATGCATGTACTCAAGCTTTTAGGCCTTTAAGTCGCTCTTAACTTACTTTGATATAGAAATGCTGTTTGGTAGCATTGCCAGCCAGGTAGACCCAGTCGACGGTATGTACGAAGCACAGCATAGGATTACTCTCGACCCGAATATGACCGTCTTGGATGCGCTGCAGCTGCACCAGACCCAGCTCCCGTAAATTGCGATTCTCGTAGACGATGAGTGCATACAGATTCATAAGGAGCTGCCTGCCGCGTATTAGGCGCAGCTTAGGGAAGATGGTCTCCAGTGTGAGCAGCCCGGTGGAGCGATAAATCAGCAAATAGTCAGTGATCTCTGTTAGCTCGCTGCTCAGCTCGGTGAGGCTTACATTGCTGGGCAGCTGGAGGTTCGCAATGTGCACATGACCCACTACAACGCTGCAGTTGCGCAGTTGATCGAAATCCGCGATGCTGCGAAGCTCCAGGGAGCCGCAAATAATTTCCGATCTGGTTGCAACTGGCCACAGCAATAGCAGCCACACCATGTGCCACATGTTGACTCTATTTCGTAGCCAACTGACACTTTCAATTGAGAGCACTTGACCCAATTGGCCTCTTTAGCATTGATGTACGCAAGCGTAAGTTGAATGACAACGCGAAGTATGGAATGGAAAATGTGGACGGCAATTAGTGCAACGCGACAAAAATTACACACTTGAATGCCAATGTCGTTTGATGTTCACCCTGCCTTGTGGCTATTTCTGTACCCGCTTCCGAGTGGGACACGCGCTCCACTAGCGACGACGTTTCAGTTTCAACTGATTTGACCGACGAGCAAAACGACGAACAACGGCAATTCAGTTCGATCTTTTCAATTAGCTAGAGCCCTGCCTCCATCTTTGCCGATTTGTTTTGTTTTTACTTTTCGGACCTGAGGCCAAGTCTTCGCTTTAAAATTCTTCATTACACCAGCTGCAAAATGTTAGTGCCTTAAGCATAATTTTGCTTTGTATAGATGCGTGTTCTTTATTTTGCGACGGGTGTAATCGAACTGAAGAACGGTGCAAAAATATCATATGAAGTGATCTCCTTGGAAGGGAGACTGAAGTTATATAAACAATCAATTTTATTATAAAATAGAAATAAATAAACAAAATGTCAGTCTACTTATGCCGTATTGCAATAATTACTTTATATTAAACAAGTTTTTGATTCCTAATCCCCAGTAGCCCCGCCACTGTGGATCTTATCCAATCGCTCGTTTTTTGTTTCACGTGCTCGTGTCGATTCCTTCAGGCAGCTGTTGCCCTTCAATTTAGTTAGTTAAGTCTTCCACTTCCTTTCTGCCGGCAGTAAGAGCAAACCTCAATCCATGGCGCACCAATGCAGCTGACAAACCAGTTTGCCAGTCACAGTCGCAGTCGACGTCGCCGTCGCCGTAGACGTTGCCATTATTGTCTGTTTCACTCTTTCTTTTTGTTTTGTTTTGATTGTTTTCTTTAGATGTTGCGTTCAGTGATAACAAAAAGGCGCCGCTGTGCAAAAATTAAGTTCTAACGGCGAACATTTCAATTAGAGCAGAGCAAAGCAGAAAACGAAGAGCAGAAAGCGAACCGCAGCAACTGTGAGGAAATGGCACAGAGCAGACAATGCGCAGTTTGAGTTGGGTCAATTCAAGTACAACTAATGCTTACAATGTGCAATTGCAAATCTGTTGCAATAGATTCGAACGAAATTAAAAATAATTGCAGTGAAAATTGGAAATGCACTAAGGAAGTAACAGGCGATACTATGGGAGAAATTCTAACAGATGCATTAAACTGCGGCTTGGTGTGTGTGATGAAAGTGAAATGAAATGAATGAAAACTAAAACTATTTAAAAGAATCCACTAAAATATAGATAGTATAAATGATCGAAATCGCTTAAAATAGAAATCGCTTAAAATAGGAATCTATTATAGACTGAAAAAAGCAGTTGAACTATAAGTGCATAAAAATTGTAGAAAGAAAAATTCAAACGTATTCCCATATACCACAAATCGCAATGCGACAAAATATGTGGTTATAAAAATGGGATGCGTGTCAAAAAGCCAAATGTGATAGGATAAATTCATGAGACGACAAGCCTCATACATCATTGGACCACTGCGATATTCATCAGCTGCACGATATGTGTATATACATATACGAACGCATATGCAGTCGGCCGTGCGCTGCACTAAATCAATTTCCAAAAGCATTTTTGCGGTTCGTGGTGATGAGTAGAGTGAATTGAATGCTGCATACTTTCAACTATGTATGTGTATATGAAGTTGTAGTGCGGCTCGTTATAGTTTCCCGGGCTCAGCGGTTATTGAATACGCCAGCTGGAGCGACACGGTGGACGCAGCCACACGGCCGCACATCCACGAGCTATATAATCCACTGGCACGCCAACTGGGAGACACCTTCGGCATCATCGACGTTGGAGCCGGCAAACACGTAACGGCATTTTGTGGCGCGTGATGGGAATCTCTAGCAGTTTCAGCTACTGCGAAACGTGTACATATGCCTACACATATACTTATGCACACACACACACACATACATTAGCGTCGAATGGGCGCCCCATAAGTCTGTCGGTCCCACGCACGTCGTTGCATTTAAGTGCCAAATTAGAGCTGCGGACGAGCTGACGCGAACTCCAACTGCACATGACAGCCATTTATAAATCAAGCGTAGTACGCATCTTATATGCAATTTATAGCATGTCAATTCAGTCAGAAAGAAGGAACTGCTGCCTCATCATTGATATTAGCTATCAAGCAGTTGCCGGCGCCTAAAATTAATTGAGTTTCTTCAATAATGCTGCTGCAGCTGCCACTCCGCCAGCTGAGATGACGCCGGCTCCATATGGTCCATTCATGACACTTCTCATTCTGTGTTTTGACATTGAGGCAGTCTGCTCCAGTCAGCCAGTTCTTCAGTGAGCCAGTCAGGCCCCTATTTGATGGATGTGACATCTAGCGAGAGCTGACTGCAGTCTCACAGCAGTCCTAAAAAGTTGAAGATTGCAGCTGAGTGATGTAATTTTAGTTGTAGTATATATAAGCACAATAATAGAATATATGTATACATACATATGACGGGATTGTGTCAGCTTGATCGCCTAGCATTCTAATTTCATAATTTTATAGCTGCGCCTAAGCACACATTTCCAGCGTGTGTATCATTTGCCATTTTTAACTGTCCACTTGTATTCACGTTCTTTTTTCGTTCAAATCTTAACGAAACTGTCTGAAGTCGCCATTTCGCTCTCACTCAGCAGCACTAGCAACTAAGTTCAGCAACAGCTAGCTAAGTATATTTGTCTCTCTCTCACAAGCAAGCAACTAAAACGAAAACGCACGTGGATAATATTAATATACGCTATACAAGCTCTCAGTCACTCACTAATCTACTGCAACAGTAGAAGTCTCTGCTATATATATACATATATGTATATGTATAAATACAAAAAATAAATAAAAATAAAGCACTCTAAAATGTTAAAAGCCTGAATTGAGAAAAAACTTAAATTAGCAAACAGAAATTGCTTTAGAAACATGTCAAACGAAACGTTAAGCAATTTGTGTGAAAATTGGAATTAAATCTTTGATGGAATGGGAACAATGAAGTATTTTACTTACTTCTGACGAGTTACCTGCTTACGTGTGGCTTGCTGCTTTGTTCTAACACACACACGCACACACATACGCATGAATAACTACTACAAAGCCGAAAAATAAAACAAAAGGGGAAGGCATTTAAATATAGTTGAAGGAATTCACTTGCGTGCTTCACGGGATCCACCTGCTCAATCCTAATTTTATACCCACTTAGCATTTTGTGAAATCAAATTACAAATGTATTTATAATCTCTTAAGTAGCGCAATTACATGTAATTGGAATAACTAACGTATACTGGGAAACCTGCACGAGCCAGGTTAGAGGCATTCCATCCAGCTAGGCAAACTGCGTAGTTAAGTGAACTTTAATCCTCAAGGTGTCCAGCCAATCGAAACGTCAGTGCCATGGCAATAGCTCAAGAGCTAAAATCTTTTTATGCGAAACATTGAACATGAACTTAACAATGTTACTTGAGCAGATTGAATTAGAAGTTTTCGAAGCTGACAACATGCAATCGTTGAATTGTGCGTGGGGATAAGTTGCCATGTGAACTCAAGTACCTTGAAGCAAGGCAAGACGTTCAACGGAATTACAATACTTCGGCAATTTTATTATTGTATTATTTATTACATAATCAATTTACACCAAAAATGTTTGAGGTATATAGTTTGGCCAAAATGTGTGTTAAATTATTAGAAATGGGGAAATCGAGCAATTTATTATACAGAAATGCATTTATTTGGCAATTACTTCTTACTTTTTACCTATATATATATTGTAGAAATACAATTAATTGATTACATTGTAAAATAAAGATTGCAACTAGAATTCGACTATATTTTGCTGAAAACACTTTGAAGGTTTCCAATCTGGCTTTCAGAGAGCCGATAACTTTTAACTGATGTAAAAATTTATTTATATTTAAATTTAAATATTTTAGAAATTGTTAAAGCATTATCAAATGACTCTATTCTATTTAAAACAAAGTTCCAGTAATAATTTAATTCAAATATTAAATGTTCCATTCATTGTTTATAGAGCTTCAAGCTGAAAGTTCTCAAAACAAGCAAAAAGCTTTCAGATTCAGAAGAAAAGCTATTGAAATCCTAAGACTACAATACTCTATATAGGAAAAATTAAATGTTTCGTACATTTGAATGAGTAAGATCTTTCGTAGCTCCGTTAATCCCTCGAGTGTCAAATTGGCTAACCTTATTCAAAGTTATATGTAGAATTTTTTCCCTATTCGGTCTCGTTTGCTGTCAACGCATCTATGGGAAAAGCGTTGCATATTTTACGGCTGAACCCATTATGCCGGAGCCAATATGGAGACAGCTGCCCTTAGCCATAACTGTTGCCAAGCAGCAACCAGTCTTGGCATTGCGTATACGCCATGACGACACCCAGCCACACACACACAGATAGAGACACTCAAATCTTCAAGTTTATGCAAAAGGTGCGCAACGCTTTCATTTGCTTATATTCCATTCTATATTCTTATTTCAATATAAATTGTGCCCGGTGCTAGTCGGCTGCAAAGCATTACCCAGCTGTCTGCACAGCCATCCACAGTGCCTTCTGCATTGTTCGCCTGCATTATACATATATATATATATCTATATATATATATATATATATATATATATATATATATATATATATATATATATATATATATTCTTTTTACTTTTTATCATCCCCTTTATCATGCAATGCAAATCGTTTGGCGTTGGGTTAAACATTTTTCTCTGCATTTTATGCCATTCGCCTTTTGTTGCTTAAGCGTTTAATTTATGTGTGTGGGTGTGTGTGGCTGACAGTATGTGTATACTTCCGGATACTTTGCATGTCCTGGCACAACAATTTGCATATGGTGCCCATATAAAGGGCAGGTAAAAATTTTCTATTAGCCGCACATAAAGCTTAATTTATTGGCCCAGAACTTGGACTAGAGCTACCCGTTGGCCAGGAAGTCGCAATCAGTCCAAAATGTGGCAAGCCCTTCATTCACGCCTCCCCCACACTCAGGCCGGCCCAGTGCAAAAGTAATTTGATATCAAAGTAAATTAATAATGCAAAAAGGTTTTCTGAGTCGCTGGAATTTTCACTTTGCGTGCAGCAATGGAATTCGATGCCGCCTGCCTGGGCCTTTCGCCACGGCCCATCCACCCCTTTGTCAGAGTTTTAAATGGATGAAAATATTTCAAAAAGCTTAACCAGCCATACAGCGTGAAACGCCAGCCTGACAATCTGACAATCTGGCAGTCATCCCACCAATCAGCCAGCTACCCAGCATGTAAAAAGTTTTGGGACTGAATTGAAAAAGCTGCGGGAGCAGAGACCAAAGTTAAGACCCCCTTCCCTACGAACAAAAACCTCAAGAACAACACAATATTAAAATCAAATTAAAGTCATTATTAAATTTGGTCGCTGCCTGCGAACAATGCGTGTTGAAAGCGTTGTCCTCGGTGCTTTGTCCTCCGTTGATGGCCAAATTAATTGCATATCTGATGGTGCTAAGATTCTGCATGCAAAGCGTAAACCACTAAGCCGAATCCCATTCACCAGCGCCGCCATGCTCATTTGTTGTCCCTTTGGTCTGGCGCAAATACTGGACTGGAAAATTGGGGTTGCCCAATCGGTGGTTGAATTCGCTTACAACTTGGCTGGAAAGGCAAACGATATAAGGGAAAGGTCAAGGAGCATTGCCTTAAAGAAGCTTTTGCTTATCTTCATCTATTTAGGCCGAAACTAAACTCAAATATTGCTAGAATCGAATATATCTCGATTACTTTGAGAGAGACGGCCGATATTATTAAGGATTATTAAGGATTAAGGATAAGGTCTTCAGTGATTTAAAAACTCTGTAAGAGAGTTTGCTTTTCTTAACGCAAATGTGGCTTGAGTGGACTTCTCGGGATTGGCCATAATATTTACTCCTTTTAGCCAGATGTCCATGCTGTCAAGCTGCATTTGTCGTATGTTTCTAGCAATATATGGACGAATGTACGTATGCAGTTGATGCTTAAAATATCTTTCAGAAAAATTTTACTAATTTTTTAAAATTAGCAAAATAAAAATAAGATCATAAATATATTAAAGTATCTTTAGAAGAGCTTAAAGATACTTCAGTAGTCAGCACACTATCAAATTTGTATCTTAGTTTTTTCCAGTGGTTCCTATATCTATGTATGTTTAGTGAATGATATTGTCGACTATCTTTGTAGATTATTATCAGAAAAAGCTTATAATATTGAAATATAACAGACAAGTGATATCTAATACAGCATCTTAAATAATCATTCAAAGTCTCTACTGTCATAGTAATAGTACAGTAAGTAATGAAGAGTAACCAAAAAATATTATCAAGTAAAAACGTATTTGTATAAATTTAGAGTTTTTAGTTTTGCAGATATATCTATATATGCTTATTATTATTAATTACATATCTATAAGCTTGAAGGCTATAATATTTCCCTAATGTTTGCGCACTTCTACTTCCTGCCTGGCCGTGCTGCAAAGACTATGCAGACAGCCAGACAGGCAGGCAGCAAGACACGTTTGCACCGACATTCCTAGAAATGAGCAAAACAGCTGGCAAACAAGCAGCGCACCTCAAATTTGTTAAGATTAGCACACAATTCGCTCACAGTCAACAGCGGCGCCCCGCCCATTGACAACATCGACAACATTGACGGCAGTGGCCGAGATGCGGTCCGTTGTCTAATCTCATGGCTGCCGGCTGCTGTGGCAGCCTGTAAAACATTGACATTTTCTGTTATGTAATCAGACGCCTGGAGATATGCGACGAAAAACGAGAATACCAAAAATGAAAAAACGAAAAACGTGCGCCCCATCGACTACTGACAACAGACAGCAGACGAAACGCCAAACCGACAAAGCGACGAAAGAAAGCAATAAATTGTCGCGTAAAAATTGATGTTTTATTTTCAGGTGCGCTGGATACTCCCCGTTTCGCTCCTCACCTTTGTCTTCTGTTGCTCTAATTCTTTTTTTTTTTTTTTTTTTTTTTTTTTTTTTTTTTTTTTCGTTTTTATTTCTTTATTTTGTTGCAGCTTATTGTCTTAGACTCTATAGCGCATTTAGCTCTAAACCTTAACTAATGGGAGGGCAGATATGCCAATTATTCTGCACTTGTAGCTACTATCTTAATTAGTTCTAATATTGTCTAGAGGATGCAATCTCTTCAGTCTTCGCCTATTGTTGTTTATAGCCAGGTTGCTTGCGAGATGGTTAGGATGCGCTGCAAGTCTGTCCGCGTATCTTGAACTGTGTCGCCCAATGAGTTCAGCAACTGTGGGAATTGCTAAATCCCTATGTAAGACTGAGTTTCTTACAAACCAGCTGGCTCCAGTCCATCTGCGTAGTGCTTTATTCTGCAGGGTCTGAATTTTGTTCCTTGTAGTCTTCGCCGAGGAGCCCCATAGAGAGATACCATATACGAAGGTTGGGACAACTATTGCCTTGTAGATGGCGGCCTTGCTGCTGTAAGACAACTTGCTTGAAGCTCTCAGCATCCAGTCGAGGGTTTTTAGCTTGCTTTTGCATTTTGAGGTTACTTGACTTATGTGCGCTTTAAAAGTCAGCCTTCTGTCAAGAGTGATACCAAGGTACTTTACTTTTGAGGCTTTGGGAATAGTGGGCCCCAATGCAACGCTTGGGCAATCTCCTCTTCTAGTGGCGAAGGTAGTATGTACAGACTTTTGTGCATTAATGGTGATACACCACCGTTTTGCCCAGCGTCCGAAAGAGTCCAGATATTTTTGTAGTGAGTCTGAAGCTTCTTGCGCAGATACGTGACGTGATAAGATGGCGGTGTCATCTGCATAGGTCGCTATGAGTACTGCATCTGTACTTCCTATATTTGGCTCGGGAGTTGGCATATCTCCTGTGAATAAAGTATAAAGTGTTGGGCCTAGAACACTACCCTGTGGTACTCCAGCCATAATTGGTCTAGTCAAGGATACTGTTTGCCCCCTTGACACTTGGAAGGTTCTTCCAATAAGGTATGAGGATAGCAACGCGAAAAATGGGGCTGGAAGGGTGGTCCTCACTTTCTGCAGCAGTCCCAGGTGCCAAACTCGATCAAACGCCTGTTTGATGTCTAAAAAGACGGCAGAGCAGTACATCTTTTCTTCAAAGGCTCCAAGGATATGGTGCACAACTCTGTGAACCTGTTCCGGTGTTCCATGCTGTCTCCTGAAGCCAAACTGATGGTTTGGAATGGCCTCCTGGCGTCCCAGATGTGTCAGTACTCGTTCCAGAAATATTCTTTCGAATATTTTGGAGAGTACTGGCAACAGGCTAATTGGTCTGTACGACTCAATTTCTCCCACGGGTTTGCCAGGCTTAGGAATCATCACAATCACGGCGCGCTTCCAGCAGGCTGGAAAGTGCCGGATGCGGAGCATGGCGTTGTACACCATAGTTATGTAGTCTATGGTGGAGTCAGGCAGTGCTCTAAGGACTCTGCCGTTTATTAGATCATATCCAGGGGATTTTTTTGCCTTCACTCTTCTGATGTGTTCAAGAACCTCTTCTTTTGTACATCCAGTTATCTGGTCTTCAGCTGGGAGGGGCGAGAGAACGATGTCTTCTGTTGCTTCGATTTCTGAGGCCTCTGCGGTAATCACCGGCGTGAATTGGTCTTGAAGGTGGTTTGCAAAAGCCTCAGCTTGAGCTTCGTCTCCAATGTGCCAGGAACCAGAAATGCTCCGAATGGGATGACGTCGTATTGGCTGCCGTTTGAGCTTTCTTGTAAATTTCCATAATTGAAACTCTGCGTCAGTGGGCGATTCAGCTCGTACCAGCGCATCGCTGATACACCTCTTTTGAAGCAGGGCGAGAGCAGCTTTAAGATGCCTCGTGGCTTCGTTGTACATGGATTTGGCATCAGGCGTGCGTAATCTTAACCAGCGTCTCCTGGCCCATCTTTTGTGTATTAGTAGGTGTTGGGCCTCCAAGGTGAGGGGGATGTTGTACGGAGACTGTTGTCTTGTTTGGCAAGATGGTGGGGCGGCTTGGTGCGCAGCTTTGACTATTTCTTCCTGCAGTTTGTTTGCTGCGTAGTCCACGTCTTCAGGAGTGTTAAGTTCCATTTCTATGTGCAAAGAGTAATGGAGCTCGCGCCTAAAGACTCCTAAATCTGATCCTGCTGGCAGTAGTTGTTTCCTAATGGGCAAGGGCTGTGGCTGCGCGTGGATTGTGACTATTAGTGGCAGGTGGTCAGAGGATAGGTCCAAGGATTCTTCAATGGTCAATTGCCGGTCACAGATGCCTTTGTAGACAGCGAAGTCGATTGCCGAGGGCCTGTGTCCATTAATTGGGTAACGGGTGGGGGCTCCAGTCGCCAATATGCTGAATTGTAAGTTTTGAATCGCCTCAAATATGACTTCTCCGCGACGATTCGCACTATTGCTTCCCCAAAATGGGTGCCATCCATTCCAGTCGCCGCCGATGAGGGTCTTATTCAACCTTTGGCCTAGAACCTGTTCCATGTGATGATCACACAGACCAGTGTTTGGCGGAAGATAAATTGACGCAACTTCGATCGCTCCAATAGACGTAGGCAGGGTGATGGCTGAGACCTGCATTGTTGCGTTGCAAATTGGCAGTAAAGGTGTATGCGGTATTGTTGCTCGTATGAGGATTGAGGATCCACCAAAGCAGTTTGCTCCTTCACCATGAGCCTGATAGTGTTCGTATCCGAAAATTTGTGTAGTGGGGCACTCATGAGTTTCTGTTATTAACATTATATCTATGTTTTCTTGTGAGAGAAACGCAGCCAGTTCCTGAGTCTTGTTTCTCAGGCCATTGGCGTTCCAGATACCCACACGTAAAGCCATTATTTGTAGGCAAGCTTGGTTATGATGGCCATTAAACTGTTTAGCATGGTTGCTTGTTGGGATTGTACTTCTCGCATCGCTTTGAGCTCGGCATTAATTGCGTCAAACTGACGTTGTTGTTGCTGAAGCATTTCAGTGAACAAAGTGTCACTTGTGGTATTCTTATTTGACGGTCCACCTCTAGCGGCCTGTGCGTAAGAAACACCACTAATAGGCGTTGCAAAGCTCGTGGCTTGGGTAATGCTCCGGGGCCTTGTAATTTCGGAAGCAGTACTCGGACCCGTAGACGGTGTTTGTGTGGGACTCCTTTTTTGTGCTGGGGATTGCAATTTGCGCAACCGCTTGTATACTTGGCAGCCCTTATAGTTGGCTGGGTGCTGTAACTCACAGTGCACACAAGTTGGTGCCTGGTCCTTTTCGCGGGTGCAGTCTTTGGATGCGTGTTTCCCGGCGCAACGCACACATCTGGGAGCTTTGTGGCAGTAGCGTTGTGTGTGTCCAAATTCTTGACAGCGATGGCATTGTGTCAGGTCGTTGTATCTTCTTGGCAGTTCCACTGTGCAGCGTTGCCTGCAGACAACTCGAATGTCCAAAATTTCTTTGTTGTTGGGGGCCTGAGCCACGTCAACAAAAAATATATTTAGCGGTGTTTTGTCCATACGGCTCAGTGGGTTGTGCACATTTGTAATTGTGTGGCCTTTGGTTTCCAATTCCTTTTTAATTAGTGTTGTATCAGTGCTGGAGTGAAGCCCTTTGAACACGACTCTATATGGTTTGTCCTCCTTAAGCTGGTAGCAGTGGAACTCCAATTCCAGCTTAGTAAAGTGGTCTATAACTCTGCGATAGTCCTCACTGCATTGGGTTAATACACCTATGTTATTCTTCTTTGGCTTAATTACGTATGATTTAGCATCAATTACTTTATCTATTATCTGTTGAAGTAGGGCCACAGACTTGATGTTTGGACACCATATGGGGGGCGGACGAGGTTTCGGAGTAGTTTGCTGGTCGGTCAATACTGGGGCTTCTGGAGCTACAGGTGATTCGCTGTAGTCTTCATCTTCTTCTACGAGCAGTGAAAATCGATTTTCTGATATTAATGCTGCATTGCTGGTGCTTGGTTCGTCGAAGATGAGCCTTTTCTTGATGGTTTTTGGTGAATTTGGCTGTTTACGTTTCGTGTTTTTGTTGTTAGTGATGCCTTGCACGGAGGCGATATCTATTTTTGAGTTTATTGGCATGATGGAGGCTTGCCTATTTGCCATCACAACGTTAAGCTGGGCTTGCATTTCTGCATTTACCTTTACAGCTGTAGCGAGGTTATTGACATTAGATGTCATCGCGGATTGTGCTTTTGAGTGCAGGCGCACTCGCGCCAAGCGACGAAATTTCGTAAATTGCAATTAAAGCAATTGAGTTACGCGGAAGCAAGCGATAAGAAAACGCTGCGTGTGCGGTTTTTGTTGCTGTTGCGTTGAAGAATGCACCGCAAAGTTCTATTTTTAGAACTCTGCAGCAGTAGAGCTTAAGCGAAGGCTGTTCGAATTCACGTCTTTACAGGTCGAACGACTGATCGCGATTGACGCTCTAATTCTTAGGCACGCAAAACGTGCACAGAAAACACAAATTCCTGTGGTTAGCCCCAAAATAGATTAAAAAAGAAGAACTTATTCAAAAGTGTTCCTTTCCACTTAAAATGAACGTAATCTAAAGCCCAAAGCAATATACTAACAGAGGACTCTTACAAACGCTTACCTCAACAAACTCTAACCTACCTTACTCTTAAACACTCTACTCTACTCTTACCACCCTTACTCTTACTCTTACTCTACTCTTAATACCCCTACTCTACTACTCTTATCTACTCTTACTTACTCTACTCTACTCTTACTCTTACTCTTACTCTTACTCTTAACTCTACTCTTACACTCTTACTCCTACTCTACTTCTCTTACTACTCTTACTCTTACGACTTACTCTACCTCTGTTACCTCTTACTCTTACTACTCTTACTCTTACTCTTACTCTTACTCTTACTCTTACTCTTACTCTTACTCTTACTCTTACTCTTACTCTTACTCTTACTCTTACTCTTACTCTTACTCTTACTCTTACTCTTACTCTTACTCTTACTCTTACTCTTACTCTTACTCTTACTCTTACTCTTACTCTTACTCTTACTCTTACTCTTACTCTTACTCTTACTCTTACTTACTCTTACTCTTACTCTTACTCTTACTCTTACTCTTACTCTTACTCTTACTCTTACTCTTACTCTTACTCTTACTCTTACTCTTACTCTTACTCTTACTCTTACTCTTACTCTTACTCTTACTCTTACTCTTACTCTTACTCTTACTCTTACTCTTACTCTTACTCTTACTCTTACTCTTACTCTTACTCTTACTCTTACTCTTACTCTTACTCTTACTCTTACTCTTACTCTTACTCTTACTCTTACTCTTACTCTTACTCTTACTCTTACTCTTACTCTTACTCTTACTCTTACTCTTACTCTTACTCTTACTCTTACTCTTACTCTTACTCTTACTCTTACTCTTACTCTTACTCTTACTCTTACTCTTACTCTTACTCTTACTCTTACTCTTACTCTTACTCTTACTCTTACTCTTACTCTTACTCTTACTCTTACTCTTACTCTTACTCTTACTCTTACTCTTACTCTTACTCTTACTCTTACTCTTACTCTTACTCTTACTCTTACTCTTACTCTTACTCTTACTCTTACTCTTACTCTTACTCTTACTCTTACTCTTACTCTTACTCTTACTCTTACTCTTACTCTTACTCTTACTCTTACTCTTACTCTTACTCTTACTCTTACTCTTACTCTTACTCTTACTCTTACTCTTACTCTTACTCTTACTCTTACTCTTACTCTTACTCTTACTCTTACTCTTACTCTTACTCTTACTCTTACTCTTACTCTTACTCTTACTCTTACTCTTACTCTTACTCTTACTCTTACTCTTACTCTTACTCTTACTCTTACTCTTACTCTTACTCTTACTCTTACTCTTACTCTTACTCTTACTCTTACTCTTACTCTTACTCTTACTCTTACTCTTACTCTTACTCTTACTCTTACTCTTACTCTTACTCTTACTCTTACTCTTACTCTTACTCTTACTCTTACTCTTACTCTTACTCTTACTCTTACTCTTACTCTTACTCTTACTCTTACTCTTACTCTTACTCTTACTCTTACTCTTACTCTTACTCTTACTCTTACTCTTACTCTTACTCTTACTCTTACTCTTACTCTTACTCTTACTCTTACTCTTACTCTTACTCTTACTCTTACTCTTACTCTTACTCTTACTCTTACTCTTACTCTTACTCTTACTCTTACTCTTACTCTTACTCTTACTCTTACTCTTACTCTTACTCTTACTCTTACTCTTACTCTTACTCTTACTCTTACTCTTACTCTTACTCTTACTCTTACTCTTACTCTTACTCTTACTCTTACTCTTACTCTTACTCTTACTCTTACTCTTACTCTTACTCTTACTCTTACTCTTACTCTTACTTACTCTTACTCTTACTCTTACTCTTACTCTTACTCTTACTCTTACTCTTACTCTTACTCTTACTCTTACTCTTACTCTTACTCTTACTCTTACTCTTACTCTTACTCTTACTCTTACTCTTACTCTTACTCTTACTCTTACTCTTACTCTTACTCTTACTCTTACTCTTACTCTTACTCTTACTCTTACTCTTACTCTTACTCTTACTCTTACTCTTACTCTTACTCTTACTCTTACTCTTACTCTTACTCTTACTCTTACTCTTCTCTTACTCTTACTCTTACTCTTACTCTTACTCTTACTCTTACTCTTACTCTTACTCTTACTCTTACTCTTACTCTTACTCTTACTCTTACTCTTACTCTTACTCTTACTCTTACTCTTACTCTTACTCTTACTCTTACTCTTACTCTTACTCTTACTCTTACTCTTACTCTTACTCTTACTCTTACTCTTACTCTTACTCTTACTCTTACTCTTACTCTTACTCTTACTCTTACTCTTACTCTTACTCTTACTCTTACTCTTACTCTTACTCTTACTCTTACTCTTACTCTTACTCTTACTCTTACTCTTACTCTTACTCTTACTCTTACTCTTACTCTTACTCTTACTCTTACTCTTACTCTTACTCTTACTCTTACTCCTTACTCTTACTCTTACTCTTACTCTTATCTTACTCTTACTCTTACTCTTACCTTACTTCTTACTCCTTACTCTTACTCTTACTCTTACTCTTACTCTTACTCTTACTCTTACTCTTACTCTTACTCTTACTCTTACTCTTACTCTTACTCTTACTCTTTCTCTTACTCTTTCTCTTACTCTTACTCTTACTCTTACTCTTACTCTTACTCTTACTCTTACTCTTACTCTTACTCTTACTCTTACTCTTACTCTTACTCTTACTCTTACTCTTTCCAACAAAACCCAAGATCTAATTGATCTGCTTGTGTGTAAAATAATGTCTATTTAATTCTATCAATTAACTTTCTGATGTACCCTAAACATATTTCAGTACAATAAGCTAAGACAACCCTTTGGCAATGACACTTTCAGAAGAGACAAATCCAATCCCTTTTGTATGTTCGCCTATGAGATTGAGCAGGCTAGCTGCTTTTGGGCGTATCCATGGATGGCTAGTGTCTCGTGAGACCCAGAAAGTCGATAATTTGACGCGGCAGTTTGCTCGAGTCATTTGTATTAAGTGGGCTTAGCACAAGGCAGAAAAAAGCGCCACGACACAGCTGGCAAATTAATATTTTGGCTCCTCGTGTGTGTAACACGGCGTATTCGTAACCCGAGTCCAATGACAAGTGAACAAATGTATTCTAATCCATACTTGGCCGCATCTGATTTCGAGCCAAACAAACGAACAAAGACAAGGAAACTGTTGTACCACGTGTGAACGTATTTATATATGTATACTGTAGCCTACTGTAGTCTACGTATGCTGTATGCTGTATGCTGTAGGCTGTATGTGCTGTATGCTGTATGCTGTATGCTGTATGCTGTATGCTGTATGCTGTATGCTGTATGCTGTATGCTGTATGCTGTATGCTTGTATGCTGTATGCTGTATGCTGTATGCTGTATGCTGTATGCTGTATGCTGTATGCTGTATGCTGTATGCTGTATGCTGTATGCTGTATGCTGTATGCTGTATGCTGTATGCTGTATGCTGTATGCTGTATGCTGTATGCTGTATGCTGTATGCTGTATGCTGTATGCTGTATGCTGTATGCTGTATGCTGTATGCTGTATGCTGTATGCTGTATGCTGTATGCTGTATGCTGTATGCTGTATGCTGTATGCTGTATGCTGTATGCTGTATGCTGTATGCTGTATGCTGTATGCTGTATGCTGTATGCTGTATGCTGTATGCTGTATGCTGTATGCTGTATGCTGTATGCTGTATGCTGTATGCTGTATGCTGTATGCTGTATGCTGTATGCTGTATGCTGTATGCTGTATGCTGTATGCTGTATGCTGTATGCTGTATGCTGTATGCTGTATGCTGTATGCTGTATGCTGTATGCTGTATGCTGGTATGCTGTATGCTGTATCGTATGCTGTATGCTGTATGCTGTATGCTGTATGCTGTATGCTGTATGCTGTATGCTGTATGCTGTATGCTTGGTATGCTGTATGCTGTATGCTGTATGCTGTATGCTGTATGCTGTATGCTGTATGCTGTATGCTGTATGCTGTATGCTGTATGCTGTATCTGTATGCTGTATGCTGTATGGCTGTATGCTGTATGCTGTATGCTGTATGCTGTAGCTGTATGCTGTATGCTGTAGTATGCTGTATGCTGTATGCTGTATGCTGTATGCTGTATGCTGTATGCTGTATGCTGTATGCTTAGCTGTATGCCTGTATGCTGTATGCTGTATGCTGTATGCTGTATGCTGTATGCCTGTATGCTGTATGCTGTATCTGTATGCGTATGCTGTATGCTGTATGCTGTATGCTGTATGCTGTATGCTGTATGCTGTATGCTTATCGTATGCTGTATGCTGTATGCTGTATGCTGTATGCTGTATGCTGTATGCTGTATGCTGTATGCTGTATGCTGTATGCTGTATGCTGTATGCTGTATGCTGTATGCTGTATGCTGTATGCTGTATGCTGTATGCTGTATGCTGTATGCTGTATGCTGTATGCTGTATGCTGTATGCTGTATGCTGTATGCTGTATGCTGTATGCTGTATGCTGTATGCTGTATGCTGTATGCTGTATGCTGTATGCTGTATGCTGTATGCTGTATGCTGTATGCTGTATGCTGTATGCTGTATGCTGTATGCTGTATGCTGTATGCTGTATGCTGTATGCTGTATGCTGTATGCTGTATGCTGATGCTGTATGCTGTATGCTGTATGCTGTATGCTGTATGCTGTATGCTGTATGCTGTATGCTGTATGCGTATGCTGTATGCTGTATGCTGTATGCTGTATGCTGTATGCTGTATGCTGTATGCTGTATGCTTTATGCTGTATGCTGTATGCTGTATGCTGTAGGCTTATGCTGTATGCCTGTCTGCTGTATGCTGTATGCGTATGCTGTATGCTGTATGCTGTATGCTGTATGCTGTATGCGTATGCTGTATGCTGTATGCTGTATGCTGTATGCTGTATGCTGTATGCTGTATGCTGTATGCTGTATGCTGTATGCTGTATGCTGTATGCTGTATGCTGTATGCTGTATGCTGTATGCTGTAGCTGTATGCTGTATGCTGTATGCTGTATGCTGTATGCTGTATGCTGTATGCTGTATTGCTGTATGCTGTATGCTGTATGCTGTATGCTGTATGCTGTATGCTGATGCTGTATGCTGTATGCTGTATGCTGTATGCTGTATGCTGTATGCTGTATGCTGTATGCTGTATGCTGTATGCTGTATGCTGTATGCTGTATGCTGTATGCTGTATGCTGTATGCTGTATGCTGTATGCTGTATGCTGTATGCTGTATGCTGTATGCTGCTAGTAACTTCTATACTTAATAATAACTTCTATACTATAATAATTATTAAGTGTATAACCTGTATAATCAAATTTAGTACCTTATGATCATATGCATATATATGGAATAAGGGCCAATAATAGTTTACTGCATTCCTATCGTTTGGCAAAGCCTTGCCGTTTAAGTCGTCTTATGGGTCTGGCAGGGATTAGTTAGCTTCGGTGTCTATCCGTGTATCTGCTTGTATGTCTTCCAATAAGCAGCTTGAGGTCTCTATGGAGTGTTGTGCCGCGTATATACCAGGGTGAGTTCGTTATCTGTCGTAGTACTCGGTTCTGCAATACCTAAACCCGTTTGTAATTGGATTTGGCAGCAATTCCCTAGATTTGCACTCCATAGAGCCATATCGGTAGGATACACTGCATGTAGACAGCTATTTAGCATCTCAGCGGCAAGGTGCTTTTTTAATTGTTGAGCCATCGCAGTTGTTGCAGTCTGTGACGACATTTCTTCAGCTTTGAGGTGATACGCTTGTCCAGTGTGATGCCAAAATATTTCGCCTGTGCTGGTGGCTGTAGTGTTACTCCCGCCAGCTGGATTGGGGGGTTTGCATTGTCAGCCTTTTTAGGGTGAAGCAAGGGTTTAATGTTTTTAGCGGGTTGACTTCTAGATTCCACCAATCAGCGAGAGCATCAAGATACCTCTGTAGTCCATTACTTCTATACTTTCAGTAAACTTGCTTATCTTTAAGTAATACATCTGCTGCTTTCTATAAAAAAATTGTTTATCTGTTTATAAAATAATTGGAAAAAGTATTGAAACCCAAAGCATCTTTTATCCAAGTCAACCAACAAACTATAAAATGCAACAGTCTTAGAAATCAAACCGCACTCCGCAAAATAACGAAGTTGGGCGGAATCAGCTCTTTGCAGCAGCAAGTAACGAGATAGCGCTCCGGAAATTTGAGCAATGCAGCCAAATTGCGTTAAACCAAGCAAACCCCTCTAAGGGCAACAGCCCACGGTCGCCGGACCCAGACCCAGATCCCGATCCAAACCCATGCTTCAAGTCCAGACAACTTTATGCTCACCTCAACTAAAGACAAACTGTGCGTTGAAAGCATAAATTCTTGATTGCAATAGATGCTGTCGACATTGACGGCGACTGCGACTGCGACTGCGACAGCGGCTGCGTCACTGTGACTGTGACGTAGACTGCGACGTCGACATTGTCGTCGTTGTCCTCATCGTTGTCAGCAGCAGCGAAGTTGTCATCATTTTGACATCTTCTCATGAACTTGCGCCATATTTCACCCACGGGTAGCGTTACAAAGGCCAGCCACGCCCACCCACAGGACAAGAGACAGTCAAGCTGGCAAGCAGTTAAATTGCGTCCAAACGTAACAAAGGCAACACGTGACATCTGCGACACATAAATAAACCACTATTGTGAATTATTACGCGCCATCATCAGCCACGACTTCGTGAAAGGTGGAAAATGGTTGCTGGAGGAGATGGGTGATGTGGGGGGGAGGGGAGAGGGGGAGATGTGGGCCAGCATCCACTGTGCCATCGTCCAGATCACTGTTTTATTTATAAAGCTCAAATCAATGGAGACTAAATCGCCATAAAGCTCTCAACAGCTCACGGTTCGGCCCACAGTGCTCCTTGGAGCGTAGGTAACACGGCGTAGCCTACTTTTGGGGCAAATTAAGTGCTTAAATTTCAATTAAAACTTGTGTCTCTCGATTTCAATTGGAAGTTTCCTGCCAATAGGGCTTAATAACAGCGATACTTTATAGTAATTAGCTGCAGTCAAATTTAATTGCCAGGAAGCTCGGCTAAAAGGTAATAACAGTTAGACTATTTTGGGCTCAAATAAATTATATTCCGAGTGAATTTGACGTCTTCATTGCTTTCAATTTATTTAACATGAAATGAACCAAAATATTTCTTACAGCTTGAATTTAGATACAAGTAAATCAAAGCAGCTAAGAATGTTGCAATTAGAAACGATTGACCGATTCCGATTCCGATCAGATTTACCAAGCCTTATATAAATCAAGCTTGATCCATAGTAAGAAACTTACTCAATTTGAAATATGAAATATATTTTAATCTCTTACCCAAAGACCCCAAATTGAATTTTAAGTCAATTTCTAGAGAAGGTTACTTATAGGAATTCTAGTTATACAATTAGAGAAGATATCGAAGATATCGATATCGTGGATCAAAGTAGTAATCGTATATATTCCTCAAGCTCCCAATTCTTATCCAAAGAGGGTTAATAGGAATATATGTTTACTCTGAACCTGAAGATTTTATTAAGGAACAGTCTTCCATGAAGCCAATATACTCTGCTCGCAACATTAATGAGTAAACTGAACTACTTCTAGCTGGGTTAATTAATTGCATTTTGAACTGTTTATCAAACTGAAATACTTTATTTAGACTGGAATGCGGAATGCAAATAAATGAGATTTATTTTTTGCAAAAAGAAAAGAGCAAAAAAAACATTTATTTATTTCTTTAAAATGCCTAATGCCAGCTGTCAAGTAGTATTCAAAATACGAGGAATTCAAGCTGAAATTTGTTGCCGGATTGCTTTCTATTTTACGTTTGCCATTATTGCGAGCGTCAGTCGGACAGACAGCAGGAATTCGAGGGGCAGAAATTTGTATTCGTTGAGCTCACAATACATTTCGGCTGCCATTTCTCTCGATTGCTGTCTTTGATTGCAGCTGACCTACTTGCTGGCTGATTACCCAACCGCATACATACGCATTTATAGAAACACATACGTACTCATACATACGTATATATATATATATATATGAGAGAGAGAGAGAAAGAGAGAGCCAGCGAATACTTTACATAACTTAAGCACATTCCGCATACCTCGCTGGCAAATAACTTTGCATATTTGGCGGCGCCTTTGCCTTTGACTTTGCCTTTGGCTTTGGCTCGTGTCTTGATTTATGCAAAGTTTTCACTGCTGCCGCAGCAGCTACTTCGATTAATTGCTGGCAGAGTTCCCAGAGTATACGAATACGAACTCGCTACCCGCTGCACATGAGCAACTTATGACAGGCAATTCGCAAAAAAACACCAAAACCAACTCGCAAAGTATCACATTAATTTCCAGCTCGCTTTTAAGCGACTGCCAAAGTTTTGTTTGCCAGCGACTTAGTTTGTCTCGTCTCTGGGCTAAGCTGTTCTCTCTTTGCGTTTGCCGCCAGCCTTAAATGCAAATTTTTGCCATTTATATGAATTTGATAAGCATAATGAAATCGGCGAAGCATAATGAGATGAGCAACTCTTACATCGACTGACTTGAGACGGCCTCAGCTAAGATTTTTAGAAATCTCTGTGCATCGATTTTGCTCAAGGCCTGCGCAGGCTTCTTCTAATTACATTTTTATCATTTAAGCTTGTAACTCGATATTGAAATTAATAATAAGCGTATCTATCTATATCTTTTCTGTAACTTGATTACATTGTATAAGTAATGCAAGTAAATAGTAGTTATGAATGTGATTATTTGTGTGTGCTTATTATGTTTATGCTGCAAAGCAGAATGTAATGTAATGTTACAGCTACACGCAAACATTTAAATATTTTACAGGAACTTCGGCTCTGTACCTCTCTACATATCATACTCTACATCCTTCTATCTATTTTCTTGACCACTTCTCCACTGTATCCCCCTTTCTTATTCTCTCTATCTGATTCTCTCTATATATCCCATACACTATCGCTATCTCTCTATATATATCTCCATCTCTATTCCGCGCCCTCAACTTATCTTTATGTCTCTATGTATCCACCTCTCTCTCATATTTTCTCTTTTTTCTATTTACCTCTTTTTTATCTCATTCTTGTTCTCTCTCTCTCTCTCTCTTTCCCTCAGTCTTAATTCTCTTTCTGTGTCTGTGTCTCTGTCTCTCTCTCCCTCTCCCTCTTTATAACTCTTTTTGACTCCCCTGCCCCTCTGTCTCTCTCCCTTTCTATCAATCTATCGCCCTGTCTCTCTCTCTCGCTCTTTGTCTCCCTCGCTCTGTCTCTCTCTCTCTCCGTCTCTCTCTATTCCTCTCTCTCCCTCTTTCTCTGTCCGCATCACTCTCCCTCACTTCCTCTCACACATTTCTCTCCCTTCGCCTTTCTCATCCTCTCTTTCCCTTACCTTTTCTTCCCCTCTGAACCATTCTCCGCCTTTCTTCCTTTTCCACTTGCTTCGCTCAGCTAACAATATTTTATTATTTGCATTTTACTTACCCAAACTACTTTCGGCTAGCGCAAGCGAAATCTCAAAATCAACTCAAGCGCGCTGCGAACCTGTCAACCGCAAGGATTCGCCGGGGACGGTGGCATGCAACACACATGGGTAGCTAAATGTGTACTATATGTAGCGCGAACTAACTGCACCTGACGCACACACAGCGAGGTAACTCCGTTTTTCTGCTGCTAGGTCGACCTGTAGCTAATAGTTTACTTTCGCTGAAATATTTGCTTTGCTGCTGCAGCAGTTCTATTGCACACTCACACACTCGCACACACCCACGTTGAGTCAATTTTTATCAGAACTGTTAAATTTGCATACGACATGACAGTTGACTATTCACTTGCGCCGTTGGTAACTGCAACTGGCCAAGATTATTTACCAAATGCCCCATGCAGTTGGCAGTTGGCAGCAGCAGCAGCAGCAGCAGGAGCCAACGGCATTAGCAGATCAAGGTGCAGCAGCCTCAGCAGTCGCTGCTATTTTTCAAATATTTCCATTTCGACTAGCGTTGCCATCGTTAGCAGCCGGCGCGTGCCTAAAACTGCATTTGAAGATGAACATGCCCCAAGGGCCGTTGGGTGTTTAATGTGCCGGCTGTTTGCCGAAAAATTAAGATAATTACGTAGACGGCGCTGGAGTTGCTGTCAGGATCAGCCGCAAATTGCCGTCATCATTCTTGACTACCTTTTGTTGTGCCAGGACTTATGAGAAAGGCCGAAATGTCATGTACAAAAGATAAAAAGGACACGCCGGCTAATGAAACAGCAGCAAAGCGTAATAACAAAACAGAAACAAAAATAAAAAAGCAGAGCGAGCGAGCGAGAGAGGGGGGGCGAGGAAGAGAGAGAGACAGCAAAAGCATTGTGCAGAGCAAACACCGAAAGGATTGTAAGGCGCATTTCCATTTCGGCCAAAACACCCACGCCCACACGCCATAGCTTTTTGCCAACTTCTATTGTTGTTGCTATTGCTATTGTTGCTGTTATTCAGCTACCGTTGCCTTTGTTAAATTGAAACAATTTGTCACTCTTGGCCAACTTGCCAGCGGGCATTGTTTTTGCAGCAGAGCCGCCCCCGCCCATTTGATAATGAAATAAATGAAGAGTAAAGTGAGTCGGGGCATAAATATGTACAAATATGTTTTGTATTTTGTTTTTAATATTTCTGTGTGTTTCGCAATTGTATTGTGGAAAATATGAGCGCGAGTGTTGGCAATTATTCAGGCCTTATGCGATCTGAATTATCACAGAAATTATACTCAAATTACAAATTTTGCTTTTATTGTCGAGGATTTATTTACATGTTGTACTCAATTTTTATTAATAATAGTGTGTATATATACGAATTTATATGATATGTGATGCTTGATATGATATATGTGATATTTATGAAACCTTATATTAGACAAGCTAAGTTGATTGAACAGCTTACAAAAATTAACACTATTTACCTTATAATGTAGGTCTCAACATCACATCATGAAAAGCTAAATGAAAGTCAAAATATAAATATTTAAAAAAATGTTAATATAATAAAAGTATTTCTCAATGTCGTTGTATTATTAATAAAATAAAATTCTTAACAAATTTTAAATTTATTTATCAGGAATATGCCTTAAATGTCTTGCCTTAGAGCGCCAACTACAAGGCCAGCTTTGCCTCACTTTTATAGATTTGATATGCCATCAGAAAAATGTTACATTCTAAATTAAAACGTAATTTTAATAAAGTTTCATAAGTGCAATATATCAATTAATCGAACTAGAATTCATTGAAAATAAGTTAAACTACGTTTGTTTCAAATAATAATAATAATTAACAATAATAATAACAATCATTTAATGTTTTATATTTTTAATATTTGATAAACTATACAATTTAAGAAAAAATAAGAGAATTATCAATATATATATTTTATTTATTTAAATTGAAAATTTTGTTAGGCAAAGAAAAAATTCTTCATTTGCCAAACTCTTTTTGATTAGCTCAGCTCAACATATAATGTTAAATATATCTTTAATCTAAGTAGTTGATATATTAGTCGTGTATATTATATATATATATATATATATATATAAATAAATATAAATATGAAGCCAGCTAGTCTAGTCCATATAACCTGGCCAAGAACTATCCCTAGGTCTGCTCAGGACATTAAAGTTACTCAGCAAATGGGAATTCACATCAGGCGTGTTGTTGGTAATGAATTTAAAGCTCGAGCATATTGTTTACACACATGCATAATGTGTACTGAGTGTGTATGTGCGATGTGTAATGCACACACAATGCAAAGAAACTCAAATTGAACTCCATTTGCTCGGTGGCTGCGGCCACGTGTGGAAAGAGGGCATAAAAAATAAAACAGAAGGAAAATCAACGCCAGTTAAATTTTATTTAAATGGCAATTTCATTTGCATAACTTACGCGTAGCGCAGGGCACTACATGAATTAACATTAATATGCCAGATGGCCTCTTAGCGCAAATAAAATCAATTCAAACTGCTCGATGGGCAGTTAAAGCAATGAGCAAATGCCAGAAACCAATTCATTTTGTTTGGTTTATTTAAGCCAAGGCTTCGACTTCCCCATGCACACACGCTCACAGCTGAATTCAGTTATCCAGGTTTTTGACGTACTTAACCTCCGGTGGTCTGCGCCGCCTCGTGATAAGCCCAAGGATCTGGCCAGCAAGTGGCCATTTGATCTGTTGCCCCTTTTCGATTTGCTGCCCGTTCGCCAAAGCGGCCTAAATGTCTAACGTAACAGGAAATAAATTCTCAACAGCCTTTTGTGCCATGGCTGATGCTACTCGAACATCCGCCACGCCCAGCAACCCCCTGCCGTAGCAGCTGTATTTACTGGACTGTGGCCGGCCCAAAAGAACCTGGCAAAATGTTTGCTTTAAATGCGGTCACCTGGCCCAGACTTATTGCCGTTGATACGACACTTTGGTCGGGGTGCTCCGGCTAGGCCAACACACTTCACGTTGAGATAGACATTTTTCATTTCATATATGAATAAATATTAAAATATATCAAATAAATATAAATAAATAGTTAATAACATTTTCAAGCATATGAAGTAGAAATCACAGCAAAGCCAGCTCGATCCTTATCTGGCTGACTCTGAAGAGCTTGAAATGTTCTAGTAGAAAATTGTTTATTTATATACACTATATTGTTTTTATTTAGTTTATTTATGATTACAATATTCAAAACAAATTAAATTTGATGACTTTTTGGTAAACAAAAATTACCTTGTTAAAATTCTAAATCAGCATCTGATTCAGAAACTAGTATGTGTCCAACTCGTGCGCGTAAAGATATTCTAGACCACAGCTAGAAAAAGTTCTGCGGGTCAATTCGAAGTGCTACAACTTCAAGAAAAAGTTAACTAAATAACAGTTGTGGGATCTGAAAGTACTTAACAAAAAATTTTTTATTAAAGTGTGGAACAGAGTTCAATAAAAGTTTTTTATTGTCTTATGTGATAAGAGTTTGGAATAAATATACAAAACATCTTATATTTTCATTGAAACTGTGAGTGAGAATGAAGTTTATGTAGACCAATTGAAATGTATATCTTAAATATATATATTATATAATATATACATTAAATATTAAGTGTAAGTTTTAAAGCAACTGTCCCGTTAATATATAATTCCAAGTATATAATGTAAAATGTCTATAATAATAAAAACTATCTTGTATGGCGCCAAGAACATCAAACTTCTCCCATACATCCGCATTGCAGGGTATATATCATATTCGCATATGTCGACGATTGATTGCACATGCCATTTATGTTGTTTATTTTGATGTACTTTCTTGTTGCTGCTGCTGTGCTTTGTAGTGTTTGTGTCTGAGGCAGCACTGCTTCAAATGCAACATTTCACCGGAAAGGAGCGGAAGAGCTTTTATATGCCCGGGCTACTTCCGGTCTGTGGGAGGCGCAAGTAGTTGTTCTTGTTGCTTTTTTTGCTTTTGTTGTCCGTCCCGAGTAGCTGCTTGGCAGGCAGCTAACAATGGCAGCGCCTATGCATATGCTGCAGATCCCTCTGCCAACGCAGTCAAGTGCTAACAAAGTGTTGCATACTTAAAGGCGACGCCCTTAAACTTGCCAGCCGCAGTTTAATAAATGGCCATACGACTGCCATGCACCAGCCCCTAGGAGCAGCTACTCACAGAGCCCATCAATCGATGCACTTTGAGATGAGTCGATTGCTGCTGTATGTCCTGGGAGAGCTGGACTTTTGAACTATGTGCAGCGGTCTTAAGAGTGATTTAAATATGAGATCAATTTATGGGTGCCGGGGGCAATAACATATATATTTGAACAGGAGAAAGGGGAGAGGGAGATAAATAGAGAGAGAGATGTAGACCTTCAAAATAGGAGAAGTGGAATACACTTCACTCTATAGACTTATCTCAAAATATATACATATAGTCTTCCTAGTGTTGAGGCAACTTACCTAATCATGCTAAGACTCAAAGCATGTTGAAGACTAAGACGTTTTTTACACAGTTTCAGAATCAATTAAAGGATCACCAAGTTAGGCATCAACAACTTTACAAATATTATAAATATATCGAAGCATTTCGAGTCGAAATATGAAATTGAATCTAGAAAAATAGTCGAAAATAAGTCTCTGAAAACATGTCCGACCGAAGAACAAGGAAGCCATCGTACTACATTATTAGCGAAAAGATAATTCGAAATTTTATAACTAAGTTTCTCATACTCTTAATCTTACTTTGTTGCACGCACATAAGTGAGCATATTGGGAGCTATATTTTGCTTCACCTATACTCCCTTTCTGTCTCTCTCTCTCTCTCTCCGTGTCTACAGTCACAGATACTGTAGTGCCGAAGTACGCCTATTTCAGTTACATCCAAACAGAGCATGTGTTCGTCGAAGAAAACAAACTATATGGGAAAGTATGAATATGTTGGTCCCATGTTCCATAACGTGCAGAAGATCGATGATATATGGGATTACTGCAAATACAATTTTCTGTATATTTTACACAGCGATGACTTGAGCGAGGAGGGCGAAAGCCCAGATTTCCATACCTCTTCAACATGGGCTTCGTAGTGGGTCTGCCTAGAATACGACAGATACGCGTCAGGGACAAACAATGTACGCATAAAATCGACCTTGACAGTATCAAAATGAAAAAATGTTATCCAGTTTATTCATCAAGAAATTCATTCAAAGGAACTTATAAAGAGTAAGTAACTCTAACAGCATTTTGGCCATTAAAAATCAGGCTATATGCCTCAAAGACTTCTGAGATAATCCAACAATATTCGCCTTCTCTAGCTGTTAACAAGTTTTAAACTTTCTTAACTATTTCTTTCGTTTTTCCCCTTCGTTCTCTACTCAATCCTCTCACTCTTTCCATCTTTTTCCCCATTCTCTACTTAACTAATCTTACCTAATCTTACTATATATACTCTCCATATTTTTCCCGATCTTCCCCTTTCTCTCCTGTTCTACAAATTATCTCTGCATTTTCTCACATGTTCTCCCTCTCTTTCCTTTTCTCCTGTTTTCTTCCCTTCATTCCCTAGTCTGCCCTCTCTTCACTGTCTACTCAGCCCTCTCCTTTCGCCACCTACCTACCTATCTCTTCCTTTCGTCCATCTCACTCCATCTCTCTATCCATATAAACCTCTCTCCAGATCACTTCTCCTACCTATGTTCTCCTCTTTCATTCTCCTTTATATATCTCTCTCTTACCCACTTTAGCCCTCTACTAAATTCTCTCGCCTTCAAGACTCCATCTCTCGTCTCCTGCTTCACTCCCCTCCCTTCTCATACATCTCTTCTACAACCTCCCTTTTCATACCTTTCTCTTCCTCTCGTACCCTCCCTTGCGCTCTCTTAGCTTCTCTTCCCTTCTCTCGCTCCGATTTATCCTCCTGTTTTCTACCTCCCTGTCTCTTTTCTGCCCCCGTCTTCTACTCAATCGCTCGTTCCCAACTTTTCTCTCTCTCGCCATCAATTCCATTTCCATTTTCATTCCTCTATTTCAATGCCTACAACAAGTGTGTCTAACAATTACTATCTATACTATTCTCGATTCTCTATTATTATTCTATTCTATATATATTTTCTAATCTCTACTCCTCTAGCGTGAAGTACGTGGCAGATGCAATACAAATTCCAAAAACCTTTATACACCTATGAAGGCGGAGGATTCTCAGTCAACCTGGGCCACGACTTCATCGAGAATATGAACACCTTGAACAATCTAATGAACGCCGACTGGATCGATTCGGCTACACGTCTAGTTGTTATAGAAATGAATGTCTACTTCGATGGCATCGATTTTTTTTCATCTCATTAAGTAAGTTTCATGATCCACAAAGCAATTTCATTCGCTCTTTATGTCGTCGGACGAAATTCAGATTAGTGTTCGAAATAATGCCGACGGGGATTGTGGTGCCCTCAGTTGCACATACAGTGGATACCCCAAAACACCTTCCTAACTCTGGACGTCTTATCCATGTGCGCGGGCGGCGTCTTCTGCTTGATTGCTATATACTATACTTATGTGGAAATTACCGAAATTATTTGGATTGGTCCGAAGGCCTATGCCGGAAATGTATATAACTATATTGACTTCTTTTTCCTGACTGTGCGTTAATTCCACTTCGATTCGACTTTGATTTCTGATCGTTTTTCATACACTCAGTCAGCATACGCCGTGTTTGCCTACAACGTTTGGCACATCTTTCAGATTAGAAGCATCCAAAAGGCATTCCTGGCAAATCGCTTTAGATATATCAATATGGATGATTTGCTTCTGGGCTGGAAAACATATATACAAGTGCTGGGAGTCATGAACTTTATGGCCTGGCTAAAGCCCATGCGGTTCGTCTCCTTCCACAGGTCAATTCAACAGGTGTTGTCTGCTGTGCGCGTGGTAAGCGCAGTATTCCCATGATCTCAGGCGATTTCCATTGAACAAGCCTCCACTTTGCAGTCCTTTAAGAGTATAGTCAGCCTATGTTTGCTCTGCTTGATCATAACGGGTGCATTTGCCCAATTGGGCTGCATTGCATTTAGCCAGGTGCATCAGGAATATACCACGGAGTTCGCCTCGATCATTGCCCAAATCCGCTTTCTCATGACCGACATATCCTATACATCTCTGGAGGACGCCCATCCGGATCTGGCGCCATTCTTCTTTGTCGTCCTTGTCGTGGCCACCTATTGCATAATACTGGTAAGTGCGCCGTGTCGAGGCCCAAAGAGCTCCAACTGAGTCAACTCTTAGAATTTGTTCAAAGCCATTTACCTGAGCGCCGAAGAAGATGTCAAAAGGCAGCTGATCGTGAACGATTATAAAGTGATTCGCATGCTACTGCAGGGCTTCAAGTATTACCTCTGCTTCTGGCGCAAGCTCAGCTCCGAGGAGATACACACAGTTGAGATGCGACAAGAACAGGACAATTTGCCTGACAAAGACGTGAATGGGAAGCCAAAGTACATTTATCAGGTGGAGCCACTTATTAAACTGCGCGAGCAACTGGCACTGTGAGTTCTGCTTACAATCTGATGATATAGATAATCCATTTTCCATTTGAGTTCAGGGAGTCCGAACGTTGCACGCGTCTTGAGGAAATACTTGAGGTATTTGTGGACACAATCGAGAATATTGAACAGCTGCAAAAGCCCAAGAAAGTTAAGAAGAAGCACAATTAATATGATTTAATATATGTCGTGATAAATATATAAAATATATAAAATATATAAATTACATAAAATATATAAAATATAATATTCAATTAAAGAAATTAAAATTAAAATAAAAATAATAAAATATTTATTTTACCTAAATCTAAAATAAATTAAAAATAAAAATGTAAAAACAAATAGAAATGATAAAAAATCTTGAAATAATTAATTATGTTGTTAATATATATAAAGAAATATATATAAAATTATAAGCTAAGACAGTATTGATTCTAATCCTTTCCTGGAATTTGACTATCTGAGCCAAGGCGTCTTCTTCTGCTCGCTAGCTCCAGCAGCACCTGCAACTCTGCGCCACTGCGAGTGACGACGGTCGACAAAAGAGCTCAAAAACCTGCAACATTTATAAATACTGTTAGCTAATTTCAATTTTAGGAACTTTAAACTTTAAAAGAAATCGCATACGCCGCTTCGGCTCTCATCGCATTTGCATTTCCCATTTGCTTAAATTCGGGCGTCAGAGATAAAGCGAACACAAAAATAAGTCAAGAGAAAAAAAGCGCAGGTTAATGGATTTTTCTTGTGATATTTGACTTGAGACACACGGCGATGACCACCATACCCTTATACTCCTATATATATATATATTTTTTTGGCTTTAAGACGACTTTTATTTTATTTCACTCTTTATGCTGTGCTGGATTTTACAAGTGAAAAAGTTTACATTTATTATCAAGATGTCTAGAGTAGGCGGCCCCATTTTGGAGGGACAACAAACAACACATTACGTTTAATTGAATGTTGCGGTTGTCGCTTGTCGTCGGCACACGACTACAACAACAAGAACAACAACTACAGCAGCAACATGGCGCACATGATGCCCGCTTGCTCGGGCTGAGCTTTTGTGTTTGCTGGGCACGCGCCTAAGAACAAAAATTATAATGTAGTGTAAATATTTAATGGTGATGTGGCTTTAGATTATGTTGCCATCACGTGGCCGCTGTTAAACGTCTGCCCTCCTCCTGAGCGCCGGTAGCTTGGCCAATTCAATGAACTGTAAATTTCACTGGCTGTTCTGCGTATTTTTCGCGTGCACAAAGCAAAATAAAACATAACTTATTTGTAAGTGCGCATCACTGAGCTGCAGACGCAGATAATAAAGGTGAAATGAATATATATATGTCATTTGCATATATTTCAATGAAAGTTTCTCATAAACATACAATTCTTAGTGTTTTACAGCAAGTGGAATTTGAATTTAGGCGCGTTACACACTGGCGCCATCTGTTATTAGCTTTGGTAAGGGCAGGTAATTACTGAGTTACATAGCAATCAGGCAGTGTGTGTTGCATGCCTCAAACGAATAATTTAAGTCGAAGTATTTGACATTTTAGATATCGAATATGTATCGATTGGCGTGACTTACTCGATACCTTATGATAGAGAAAATGTACGTCATGTGATTGTGGATTCTTTTTTTCGCACGAAGCAGTCACCTGTCGGCCGAGAAAAATACAATTACGCCTGCAATTTGGTAAATAGCAATTCAATTTCATACAAAATCTAAGTTTATACTGTGTTTTGAACAATAGACAGACAAAAATCGTGCAAGATGGCGCCCCAAATACGCACAGTCGTAACCCAACATTTCTATGGCTCTTCCTCGCCGCGGCCACCATTCTAATACTCTACTTTGTTATGACTGGCAAGGGCGAACGCGTAAGCGTAGGTTGGTTCCTGACCACATCTAGTCCGTATATGTGGGCCTGTCTGGGCATCGGATTATCTGTTTCCCTGTCTGTCGTTGGCGCTGCCCTTGGCATTCATACCACGGGCACCAGCATTGTGGGCGGTGGCGTAAAGGCGCCACGCATTAAGACCAAGAATTTGATTTCGGTTATTTTTTGTGAGGCTGTCGCCATTTACGGCCTAATTACTACTGCCATCGTGCTCTCTGGCCAGCTGGAGCAGTTCAAAATGGAATCTGCGCTCGCCAGCGAGACCGTGATGAGCACGAACTGGTTCTCGGGCTATTTGATTTTCGGTGCAGGCTTGGCCGTTGGCTTTGTGAACTTGTTCTGCGGTATCGCGGTCGGTATTGTTGGGTCCGGAGCAGCGCTTTCGGATGCTGCTAATGCTGCACTCTTTGTCAAGATTCTGATCGTGGAGATTTTCGGCTCAGCCATTGGTCTCTTTGGTTTGATTGTGGGCATATATATGACATCCAAAGCTAAGATGGGTGATAAGGATTAAGTGGACGTGAGTATTAATTAATTTTAATCGATATACAACATTCCTCAAGCACTTAACAAAAGTTTTTACAGTTCTTGTGTCACGCGCCCAATCAAAAAAAATAAAAAAATACATAGATACTACAAAACAAGAACAACAATCAGTCATCAAGCCATTCCGACAAAAAAAATAACACAACAACAACGGTGTTCCATCTTTTGGAAATTACAAACTCGATATACGCAGTTACTGTTACAGAAGTAAACCCTCGCCCTTTCTGCAACGCTTACGACAACATGGGACTTTAGTTACTTATTAAGTTAAAAAGTTAAAAATTTAAAATTTTTACGCTGCGCGCGCGTTTCGTTAATTTTCAGCATCAAACGTTAATGTGCGCTGTGTAAAAATTACATTGATTATTTTTTATTGTTATCAGTTATTTTATAAGTGTGCGAAAAAAAACAAGTGTGTGTGTTTTTATGATATAGCTAAATGTAGTTGTTTATATTATTTGTTCATTTTTGGCACTTGTATTTCTAAAAAAGTATTATATTAACTACAACTACAAATAATAAACATAAAACTGTATATCTTATGCTACTGTTAATGCAGAAGTACTAGAAAGTACACCAACAATATTATTATTATTACTATAGAAAGTATTCCATATTAAAGCTATTAAATACATGAGTTTTGTTAAACAATCCCCAACATCTTGAGTGATCCCACTTTAATCGATTGCACAGGCAACATATCTATAATCACGACTTTTTACATAATTCTCCAAATGTTAACCTGATTGCGAAAACCCTGTATTTCCATTAAAATCCATTTGTTATAACTCTTTGACTTACCGATATTTCAAATCTGGCCGATAGTTTGATATAAAACGCAGTATCTGCATCGAATCCTATCGAAATCATTTTCTAGCGTTGATTCATTCACTTTCGCTGATCAAGGATACTAACATTGTTAAGGTTGTATCACGTTTCGTCATTTTAACCATTGCCGCTTTGCTCCGATTGTAAATACTCGACTGTTCACATCAACTGCAAGAATACCTATAGTTCAATTGAGCTAACTATTAGCTCGACTGTCAGATTTCAGGAATGCCTATAATTCAGTTTGTCTGAGCTTGGCCACACGTCAAGTGATTAAGCACTTTCACGCTGGCAGCTTGATCAAACTATTTTGTGTCCTGCTTTCAATAAGAGCTGTCGAATTTTTCTGAATTCCTACGGGAAGCGATGTAAGTTTCTTTGTAAAATAACAAGCAAAACAAACTATTGAAATCTAAATGAAAATATTTCGCCCCCTTTAGAACTGCAACAAATATGTCAGATTACGGAGAGTGCACATTCGAGCCAGGCTATGATAATTCTGAGTCACAGCAGCTGCACGACCCAACTCAGGCTCAGCAGCCAGCAGAAGATGCCATCTGGGAGGAGAACGATCCGAATACGTTCGAGCAAGCAGCCACCAATGAGTGGCCCGAAATCAAGATATTTGGTCGCTGGAGCTGCGATGAAATTACCATCAGTGACATTTCACTGCAGGACTATATCGCTGTCAAGGAGAAGTTCGCTCGCTACTTGCCGCACTCGGCCGGACGCTATGCAGCCAAACGTTTCCGCAAGGCCCAATGCCCCATTGTGGAACGTCTGACTTGCGGCTTAATGATGAAGGGACGCAGCAATGGCAAAAAGCTGCTCGCCTGTCGCATCGTCAAGCATGCATTCGAGATTATTTATTTGCTGACCTCGGAGAATCCTTTGCAGGTCACAGTAAATGCCATTGTCAACGCTGGGCCACGCGAGGACTCCACACGCATCGGACGCGCAGGAACTGTGCGTCGACAGGCTGTAGACGTGTCGCCGTTGCGTCGCGTTAATCAGGCAAGTGCTGAGAACTTAACAATGTCAATTACTAACGCTCTTATGTCATACTCCAGGCCATTTGGTTGATCTGCACAGGAGCACGTGAGGCTGCTTTTCGCAACATCAA
>NW_022045654.1:0-81063 GCF_003285905.1 Drosophila hydei
GCGAAATTTGTTAGTGCCCCAATTTACATAGTTAATGCCCGGTTAGTAAAATGGAGGAATCACTTAAAATCATGGTCAAGCGATTTTTCACACACATTTCGGTGGCTGCCGGATGCGGCGCACGCTCACGCTAAAATAGTTGTTAACATTTGCTGTTATTTAGCTAGTGAAATTATTGAAATTTGCAATTACTTAGTTAAGTCAGTGAAACCAAAAGTCGGCCCTGGGTTCTACTAAAGCTCAGCAGCACATCGTGGCTCAAGTCGTGCGTTAAGACAGTCGCTTAAAAGTGTTGCCAAATACCTGTAAACGCCTGTGTGTGTGTGTGTGTGTGTGTGGCTGTGTGTGTAAGCATACAAATGCTCGCACTTGTAACATGTATTTAATAATTGCAAATTTCACCGTCAGTTTTTGTTGCTTAGCCTAAGTGCAATTAAACACGAAGCTTAAAACCATGACGTGTACAAATTTATATTTTATGAGTTTTTTCATTTAAAGTGTTTTTTGTTTTCGCATTGCTATGCAGACGGCCCACTCGTGCTTAGTAAAGAAACAAATTGCACAATGCACGAGGACATTGCCTCAGCGCCGCAGTAGCCGCTTTCAATTAGAACTAAAAGCTGCAAATAAATATAATTAAGGTGTTAATTTGCAAAATAGCTGCAAGCCTTATGCCTTAATGCCTTATTGACTCTGTCGACTCTGTCAGCGTTGCCCATCAGTAATCTTATCGGCTTTCGAAGCTGTGCGCGAAACAGCTCTGATGTCATCCGAAAGCCTCAAATACATCTAAATGTTTTTTTTTTTCATTTACGCTGCATTTCAATCGAGCTCGGAGTCGGTCTCTTGAGCTCTGTTAATCTGACTTCAAGCTGAAGTGATGTTGGAATACTGATTTCGATTGAATAATTACAATCTGCTGCCAAAATATAAATAGCTTCATCTTTTTTTCTGCAATTAATGTTTTGTTCCATAAAAATTATTTGTTTTTTTTTTTTATTGTTCACAGCAAAAGTGTAGAAGCTTCATTTAAGCGTAAAACTTAACAAATTGAAGTTAAAATATTTGTTTTTTATTTATTTTGTTTATTTTTTAGTTTATTATAAGCTTGCAAGGTCGCTTAAGTTTAAATGCCACAAAAATATATATAGTCATAATTAAGTTCTTTTCCTCAATTTTAAGCATTTCACTATTGCCATAATAAATACAAATTAATCCAAAATTAGTCGAAGTTTCTTCTAATTAAAATAACAACAAAAACAGTAAAGACGAAAATGTGGAATAAACAAGATATAAGTAAGATTCGACAAGTCATCATGCAGCCAGAAGAATCTTTTAGAATTTTATTCTTAAAAATTACACTGGAAACTTAAGCAATTCTAGATGTGAGTCGTATTGCTGATTTATACTTAATTTCGCTCTAAATGTATCTAATATGCTTCATAAAAACAAAAAGCATATAATATATTTTTGCACTTTATTTAATATTTAAAATAATTATTTAATTTGTTAAAAAAAAACAATATATTTTAAATTTGTTTTAAATATTTCTAATAATTTTTTAATTTTTTAACATAATGAAATCTAAAATAGTTAAAAAATTGTTTGATATATTTTTAACATTTTTTAAATATATTTAATTTATATGTATTTCTTACTTAACTTTTTACTAGCTCCATTAAAATATTAAATATATTATTTATAATTTATTAAATTGATTTACGCAAATTATAAAAAGAATATTTAGCCAGTTTGTTGACAGCGCCATACTTATAAAAGATAATCATCTTTTAATGCGTTGTTAAAAATCAGTTAAGATCTGGGTCGTCGAGAGTAAATTGCAATCTTTAATACATCCAAAAAGCCGCCTTTGTGGCAGCAGAATGATTTACTGCTCCACTTGCTATAACGAGCTTTCTTTTATGACACTAAGAGCTTAAGGTTAAGTAATCTGAAGTGAGCCAGAGTCCACATACTCAATATATTATCTGCCCAATATAATAATATCATATAATTAACAAGTGAATCTTATGTTAGCTTGAAAGCTTTCACTCGCTTTAAAGTTAATTGAATTACATTTTATTTAAGTAATTCTCCTTTTTGTGTCACTCAAGTCGCATTCTGTTTACTTTAAGGCAATTAACATCGCCGCAATTGATTAAAGCGGAACATTTTGGAAATCAACAAGGCAAGAAATTGACATAAGATTCTCGAATCTCGATTCTCTATTCAAGCACGTGCTCAAAGTCAACCGCTTTTTGTGTAGCTCTGCGCTATGTGTGTCTCTTGCCTGTTGCCCGTGAGATAAACAAAAGACTGGGCCAAGACAACAACAACAACACAACAACAACAACAATGGGAAGTAAGAGACGAGCGTTGATTCCATCTGCTTGTCGTTCGCTTTATGCTGCTCTTTATATTTGTTTCGGTGTGCTTTGCTGTTGCTTCGCGCACGGCAATTAAATTGGTTTTGCATTGAGTTCCGTTTTGTGGCTTTTGCTTGTAACTTGTGGACCATTAAGTTGGCACTCGAGATAAAATAAACTATAACAAAATGTGACTCACATGGCACTCGGATCCGACCAGCTGAAATGGCGTTTTATCCTTTCGAAGTCTATAGCTGGCAGCTGCTGTTGCTGTTGATGTTGCTGCTGCTGCTGCTGTTGGCTCAAGGTTGCCTCTTTCTTGGGCGCCATTATGGATGCTACGCTGGCTCTCTGACGCTACGTTATGTTCGAAGGAGCCGGCTCTTTGTCTTTGCTGCTAGAAATAGTTGCACAACGGGTTTTTGGACTCTGCTTTGCTCGCTCGTGTTTACTTCAGTCCATACACAGTCACACAGACGCACACACACACACACTGCCGTTTCGCTTTAATGATGAGATTCGCGCGCGTTTGCACTGTGCAGATAGAAACAAAAGACTTAGGCAACGAACTTCATGTTCGAAACGAATTTGTAACTTGAAAAAGGCGTTGCGCTCTTGTCGTTGTTGTTGTTGTTGTTGTTGCTGCTGTTGCTTAGCTACTTCTGACAGCTTTAACAGCTGTCTTTGGCACGCGGCGCTGACGACAAGGTGTACGCAGACGATTACGACGCTGCTCAACAGCGTGAAGGCAACGACAGCTCAACGGCGACAGGCAAATCACGTAATTGAGTCTATAAACTTCACGCACATACTACCCAAGTGCTTGCTATTAATATTTCTACTTGTTTTCACGCTGTTTAGTTACTAAGTGATTTGCTGGCGCAGCTGCTGCCAAAACGCGCCGAAGTTCAAAACGAAAACTGAAAGCAGCCACAGCGGCGCACTACACGCAAAGAGCTGCCGAAACGGCATAGGGAGCGAAGCGAGAGAGACAGAGAGCAGAGCAGAGCGAGCACACATAGCGCTGCTGAGCGTAGCCAGCTGTTATTAATATGTAATGCAACTGCTGCTGCCACAGCAGCTAAGTAGTTGGTTAAAGCTCATGCATTGCAGCTGGCTGCAAAGGCAACGAACTTGTCCTTGGGAAAATGTATCAGAAAATCAGTTTCAGTTTCAGCTTGGCACATGACACCAAATTCTCAGCTTAAAACATAATTCCAAAACAAAAGACTTAGGCAACAAACTTGGCCAATTTATCAACATTGCTTAATTAATTATAATTCCATCCAAATTGACTGCATTTAGTAAACGAATTCCAGTAGCCGTTAACAGATGGGTTCGCACGCCCACTGTGCCGCCATTTAATAATGGGCATTTTATGCCGCTTTCATTAAGAGCACAGCTAAGCGCCGTTATATAGCTGAGGCATACGCTTAGGGCAGACACACCAATGTGCACGAATAACTATGGACTTAGTGTCAAATTAGTAACAGCAGCAGCAGCAACAGAGGCAATCAAAGCAGCTCATGATGAACTTTGATGAACCTCCTAAGACGCTTATCAAACGTTGGCACAAAGATGACTTGTCTTATGGTCGTCTCCAGGTGAAATTGAACCGCAATGAACTTTATATATTATACGTTAATTCATTTAACAACAATTCAGCAAGCTGGTGAAAACTTTTCACTGAAAAAACCATATAGATATATAGATAAATATATATATACTCAATTCACACATTTCCGTCAACGCGCCGGGCCGCGGGCGAAATTAGAAAATCGCATGCTGCGCATGAGGTGCTCTGAGTGTGCATTTCATATATAATTTATTGATGGGATTGATTGGAGCGGATGGCGTGTCAAATCTGAAGTCGAAGTACCCGCCGTTACGTCACACTGCAGTTATGCTAATTGGGAGCAGCGCATCGAGAAGTCGAGTGAAAGCGCAGACGCAGCGCTTTGTTTGAATATTAATTATCCGTTTGCAATGGCTTTTAATTGGTATGCAAATGGCTAAATCAAAACAAAACAAAGCTGAAAAGGAAAACCAAACCAAACAAAGCAAAAACAAAGGCAAGGCAAGTGGAAGAGCAGCAGCTCACTCGCCGCTGTTTGGGTCCACTCTATTCGCGTTGGGCCTGGTCTAGAAGGCAGACACTCTCGCGGTTACCTCATCGGAATTGCAACAATTATGGCCAAAGCTGGCGTCGCAGCGGTGCAAATGAAAATCAATGAGGCGTCTTACAAAACGTGGCCGAAACGACCGAAGACCGAGTGCTCGGCAGCAGCACAAGCCACAGCTAAAAGTGGCACATAAAAAGAAAGTTCGGAGCAGCACACAAAATGTATTTGAATTCGTATTTCTATTTGTTTTTGTTTTGTTTCTGTTTTGTTTTTCATTTATTCGTTGTTCAATTTTTATTGCCTGACGTTTGCTACGCTGCGTCTGCTCTCGAGAGCGTTTGATATAAGCTCACAGAAACGTTTTGCCGGCTGGCCAAACGTGGCGACGGTTTGTGGCCGCTGTCATTGTCAGAGCCCGACCCAAAGCACGTTCACATTCACTAAGGAAACGGTAGCAAATCAAAAAAAAGACAAGAAATCAAGTAAAGCGGCCCATGTGCAAAATTTAAATTCAGCCGCCGCATTTGATAATTGCCTCGGCGAATCGAAACTCGTTATTTGCTCTGCGTTGGTTTTTAGTTGTTTTTAGTAGTTTTTTTCGCGCGAAATAGCCAAACACAGCCCAAATTGCAATATTTGCCAGCGGCAACAAAGAATTTGTGTCAGCCGCTTGCACAATCAACCGAACACATACACAAACATATACATATATATATCTATCTATCTATATAAACAGAGTCGCGCCTTGCCGCACGCGGCTTATGCGCAACGAGGGCCAACCGAAAATTGTTTGACCAGAAGAAGTAAAACAGCAATTCGCCAAGCAGTTACATAATGCGACTGGGAGTTGGCTGATTCAACTGGGCTTGGTTAAGCGCACTTGACGGAAGTCGGGAAAGCAAATACAGACGTATCTTGTATCTGTCTATATGCATTCCCATAAATTGTGATCGGTGTGGGTGGGAAAATGATCTGTGAAATCGTTTTGTCGGCGAGGAAATCTCTTTGGTGCGACAATGTTGATGCTATGTGGAGTAAGCCAATAAGTAAATTGGCCAACAGCGAACCACAAATAATCGTACCAACAACAGCATTAACAACTGGCAGTGAACAACAATTGGCGACGACAAATTGTCATAAGCCACAAGCACAACAACTGCCAACAACCAGTGTGCAGTCGAGCAAAAAAGTTAATATCCGGTTTTGGCCATGAAATTATAATGCAGGATATCAAACTGAATATGATTATATACATGAGTAGCTGCTAATATTTGCTATCTCTAAGCACTAATTCGGTGCCAACAATTGACGCATTGGTTAGCAGACTCTTAAAACAATTGAGTTTAAATGTTTCAATTAACTTCAATAAGCTTTGAATTAATTTAAGCTTTCGCGCGCTTATTTGTCTACTATAGTCGATCTACTTGCACATTTATTGCTATCCCACTTGCACAAAGCAGAGTTGCACAGCTAGCAGCGACATCTATGCGGCTAACGCACAGAGTCGTAAATTCAAGTGGCGCCACCTACACAGCTATTCGTTCAGCTATCGATAACAAAGTTTAGAATCATGGCTATTGGAATAGTATTTTCTTTAATACTAAATAGTAAGAGTCGCTGAACTGACAGCTGTTGAACTCAAGCAACTCTAGCAAAACGCCGCATTTTTTACGTAAACTTATTCTAGCTTATAAATTCAACAAGTTATTAATGCAAATAGTGTGAGAAAAACGTAGAAACAAACACGATTAAGAACGCACCTAAGAGACAAATCCAATTCAAAATGATCTACACGACGTCGCTGCTGTCGCGAGGCTCCATCTTCGGTTCGCTAATAAGCAAGTCAGGCAAGTTGTAGCCAAAAATGCAGACACTGCAAATACAAATCCAATCAACAATCACCATTTCACACCTACGCCAAAACCAAACAGACCATTGGCCGCTGCCAGCCTGAGCAACAGTTCGGCGCTGCACTCCAAGACACTGGAAGAGCAAATCGGGCTGCCTCCCAGGCCAAAGAAGCCGCTAACTCCATATTTTCGCTTCATGCGCGAAATGCGACCCAAGATGCTAGCCAGCAATCCAAGTATAACGACTATTGAGGTTGTACGACAGCTGTCGAAGAACTGGGTGAATGCAGATCCTAAGATGAAGGAGCGCTTGCAATCAGAGTACAAAAGGGATCAGGAACTGTATGTAGAGCAACGTACCAAATACGAAGCAACGCTAACCGACGCACAGCGCGCCGAAATCAAGCAGATGAAACAAGACATCAGCGATGCCAAGGAACGCAAACAGCTGCGTAAGCGTGTCAAGGAGCTGGGCCGACCCAAGAAACCAGCCTCGGCATTCCTTCGCTTCATTGCCATCGAGCGTACAAATACGCCGCAAACAGAGCAGCAAACGTACCGCGAATGGCATCAGAAGGCACAGCCAAATGGACGCGCCTCTCCGATGAGGAGAAGGCCGTCTACCTGAGCGAATCGCGCAAAGAGCTCGATCAGTACAAGTATGTATCAATCTAGCCTCAAAGCTCTCATTACCTTCTTTAATCATTTAATTCGCTTTGCAGAAAAAGTATTTCGATTTGGGAGGAGAAAATGATTCGTCTGGGCCACATCGATGTGGTGCGTCATGGCAATCTAATCGATCCGCCAGAGCCCAAGCACCGCAAGCCTCAAGCAGCCAAAGAGAAGTAGTCTGACTTGACCGTCTATCATCCGCCATCACAATATCATTTGGGTTTTTTTCTTATGAAAATTTGTTAAATGCTTCACATGCCTTCATAACTATTAAATAAGTCATTTGCTTTATCCCTATTACATGCTGTAAGATCTGTTCTGAATAATCATGTCGAATTATGTAAATAGTTTCAGCATCATGTATTAAATACTTAAAAAGACAATGGAGTTTGCTTTAAATGGAAACTGCATATATAGAATTATACTTTGTCATATTTTATAGCAAGCAAATAATATGTAGAAAATAGAGATATAGGGACAAAATACTTTTAAAAGAATTTACAGGGTATTAGCAATTGCTTTTCCAGATATTTCAACTTATACTTGAATTTCTCAAGATTAGATTATATGGCCTTAAACTAATTATCTAAGAGAAAAGCTTTAATAGCTTTATATTTATATAAAAAAAAAAAAAAATATATATATATATATATATATATATATATATATATATAATATTTTAAAATGCTGCTCTAGCTCTAAATTTAACATAGGACTTCAAAATACCATTGAATTTTGACCACGACTTGCACACATGCATACTTAGATATATTTCCTAACCAAAATCAAAAATATTTTATCCAATATTTATTAAAATTTTAAACTGTAAGCAAAGTTTTCTAGTTTGGCTATAGAACTTTCTACTTCTTAGTTCCAACTAATTTTAAAAATATTAGTTGCCTAAACGTGGCATAAAACCTATCTAGTTGCATTTGCCAAGTATAGCAAACACGTGTTCGAGTCTTACGGGGTTAACATCACACTTGATTTTTAGTTGATTTAACACGGTAATCGACACAATTTTAATCTATCTGCGTAGATCACGGTAAACAAATATGCAGTAAATTTGTCACCTCAAATGCGCAGAATAAAGAGACCAAAGAAAATAATTATAGACTATAACTATATAATGGTACAGTCAATCTGTCTATACGTAGGTATGTACATAAGCGTACAAGTCGATGTAGTTTGGCTTGCTGCGCAGACACAACCGTTCGCTGCTTGAGTCAGCTTCGAAGTGAACGAGCTGGCCAGAATTGGGATAGGTTTGGCTGCAGACTGAAGACAGCCATTTTCTGACACTGGAAAGCCGCTGACTGGAATGGTCAGCAGCTAGCACCTCGCACCTCGCATGCTCGCTCACACGCTCTCAGTGCATGTGCGTGTATGTGTGCATAAGCAGCATTGATAACGGCTTAAGTTTATGGCTGATCAATGAGCATAAAATTTGTTACGCTCAGCATTTTGTTACAGTTGCTTTTGCTGCACTCGAAAAAATGATTGCTTAGTACCAGAATTAGACTGAAATATACCCATATTTTATACCAATCACATATATAAGGAACATTAATTAATTTATTGATAATTATAATAATTATTGATAATATATGATAATTTATTTAATTATTTATGTTATATATAGTTGATACGCATTTCATAGAAGAAAGAGTACAGTTTGCTAGCAAATTGGGTACATTGTACCTAACATGAAACTGTAAACATTTTTGGTACATTTCGTGCAGCAAGTGCCTGTCTCTCTCGCTCTCGCTTGTTGTCTGTTATTCGACTTCCAGTCAGTGCTGCTTGGCTGACTGCGCTCTCATTTTATGAGCAGTTGGCCAACAGGTAGTCGCAAATACATGGCTTGAACAGTGTTCAGTTTAACCCTCGTCTACCTGTAGTAGAACTTTAACCAAACACGCTCTGAACTCTATGCTAATTATAACAGTCAAAATTTACAGCGCGTGTTAATTGTGCGCTGCAACTAGTTTCCAGCCGCATGGTCAAAGTGAGGAGAAAAAAGCTTCATAGCTAAAAACTTCAATTTGGCCGCCACATTCTTTAGACAGAATTCAACTTACCTCCGATTTTTGGCCAAATAACACGTTCTGTGACACAACTTAGAGCCGCGCCGCAAGCGCAATTGCGCAAGCCATATTGGCAAAACCTTGAGCTACTCCAAAAGCTACCAAAAAAATAAAGATTGCCGAACAGATCTAACTGTGCGCTAGGCGGCGCGCCTGGCCAACAAATTGACAATCTGGTAGCAGCACTTCAGAGCTGCTGATGCCTTGGCTGGCCAAGGCATGCACTCAACATATGCATGCATGTATATGCATGTGTATGTGTGTATGTATGTATATGTATGTATAACACTCACACAGATACGACTGCTTTCAATGTTCTGTGCTGCGGCCCAGCCAGGTGGAACAAGCATTTGTTTTGCTACTCTAGCAGTAGCTGCTTATTAGCCAGCTTTGCGTTTTGCGTTTGTCTGTTGTGGCTTATTATAATCGTTATTAGCCCATAACAGCGCCTAGTTAAGACCCTCCGCCACCCCCCGCAGACGCTCTGCCTTACAGACTCTGCTTGAACTGGAGGCCAAGCTGCTGAGTGCTTTGCGCAAGAGAAATTCATAAAAATTTAATTTTCGTTGATAAAATAAACTTTTTTTATTAACAATTTGGCTCAATGTAAAAATATACATATTTTTTATATCTCTGCTGTACGTTTTATTTGTATATTCAGCTTTATTTTTTATTATTATTTTTTTATATAAAAATTCAAGTATTTCCAATCGATAAGATCCCAATGAGAAGATGCTATATTAATACGAAATAGTAGCTAGAAAAATGATATTATACATACACAGCTATCATCTAGCGCTTAAGATCTAGGAGAATATATACATACATACAACAACAAGGAATTTTGGACAATTACAAAGGCAATAATTTAATACTCCGAACTCCGAGCTCCGAACTAAAGTGTGTGTGTGATGTGATTCTTTGTCTCTGCTTATATGTGGGTGAATAGAAATGAAAATACAATTAAAGCAAGGCCCAACTCAAAAACGAAGCGGAAAATTTTGTGAAGTTTTCTTTGGGTTTCAATCATGCTCGACACAGTCAACTATCGATGTATGTGGATGCCAAATGATGTAATTAACTAAGCGGCAGCAGCTCAACCTCGCTTGCCGCTCGACTGGGCGTGGCTGTGGCTGTCCTCCGAGGGCGGTCGCACCCAGCCGCCGTAGCGACGCTCCATTTCGCGCGCCACGGCCAAACAGAGATGGTCCTGGCCAGGATTGGCAACGACCTGTATGCCCATGGGCAAGTTGCGACGATCCAGGCCAATCATGCAGTTGGTGACGGGCAGGCCGAGCGTATTGAAGATAGCCATGTACATCGGCTCCAGCAGCTTGTGATAGATTTGATAGTGCTGGTGCGCTGTATTGGGGAATGTGGGATAGAGGAAGACGCCGTCTGTGCCGAGCAGCTCCTTGAATTCAGTCTTGAGCGCTTCGATGATGCTGGCCAGATGCTTGTGCCGCGAATTGGGTATGATCTTCATGAAATTCTGCAGATGACCGAAGATCACCGAGGGCAGTATGCTGTCCGAGCAGCCAAAGAAATACTTGACCGTCTCCTTGCACACGGTCTTGGGCTGTTCCCCCTCCTCGGTCTTGTGGTAGATGGTCTCAATGTTCTTCATGGTCAACATGGCCGACAGCGAGATGTCCAGAGACCACTTCATCTTGCGAATATTGACACGCTTCGCATTGAAGTCGCTGGCCACCCGATTGATGGCCGCATGCAGGTCCCGGCTGAGCGGACGCATCATGCCCGAGGGACCGTCGTTGTCCATGAAGAAGAAGCGGATGCCATTCGCACTGATCTCTTTGTCGAGCGTTAGCTTCGGCCCGGTCGGATCGCTCATGCACTTGAGCAGCAGCGGCAAGTCCTTGGCATAACGTGTCATGGGCGCAATGGTAAAGAAGTCGCCCCACTTGGGAAAATCGCTGGTCGGATGATGGCCGCGAAAAGAGACCGCATACGGCGTGGGCTTGTGGCCCCAAATGCCGCTGAACATGGCGGGCAAACGCGACGAGCCGCCAATGTCCGAGGTGAGGCCCAGCAGGGAGGCGCCACTCGCTAGCAGCGCCGCTTCGCCGCCCGAGGAGCCGCCCGGTGTGCGCTTCAGATCGTAGGGATTCTTCGTCTGGCCCGTGACATTGTTGTACGTCTCCCAGAGCAGGCACAGCTCCGGCGTGTTGGACACCAGCAAGATGATGCCGCCGCAACGTTTGATCTGCTCCACAACGGGCGCATCCGACTTGGCAATTTGCGGGGTCTTGAAGACACGGCCCGCCTGGTTGGTCAAGCCCTTGACGGCGATGCTCTCCTTGACCGTGACCGGGATGCCCAGCAGCGGAGTATGCTCCTCCATGGACTCGACGCTGTTAATGCCCATGGCAATCACATTGTCTATCTCGCGCGCCTCCTCCAGCGCCTCCTCAAACCGATCCTGGACAATCGCATTGATCAGCGGATTTACCTGTGAATCGCAGAGCAGACACACACGCACACCTGTTAGGCCTTGTTCGAGGCAATCAATCAATTGTGTAAATCTATTACCTGTCGACATCGTTCGATATACGCCTCAACGACTTCTTCGCTTTTAATCTGCAAAGAGTTGATAAATGAAGAAAAAGACTCTGATCATTTCCGCATTGGCTAGACTCCAACATTTAACTCAACATTTACTTTTTGTGTGCTGGTTTGATCAATGTTTTATTGTTCCATTCTTGTCGCTTAATTGTTTGTGAGAACCCAGCGACGACACAAAAGCAATTTACGTTAAATTAAAATCAATAAAAATTCACATTCATGCAGCACCCGCCAATTGTCTGCCTGCCTGAGAGCACCAAGAATGCGAATGCCTCAGCGTACGACACGGCGTATGAGTAATGTGCGGATTTTCAATTGCCTATTGCGTAGGGCCGACTGCTGGGGCAGGGGTGCACAGGCACAGGCGTGCGGCCAGGCTGCATTCCAGTGAATATATAATACATACACTTACAAATTGATTAACTAATGTAGCTTAAGTATCGCCAGCAGGCATCAGGGGAAGGCAGAAACTTGAAAGTTCATTATCTCTTGCTTGATGTGTGTCTGACCTAAGGCTAATCGCAGAACTAATATAAAACGGAAGCAAATGTCGTCTACAGCAGCCTAATCTAAGCTGGCATTTTCACAGCTGTCTGTAATTCATTTCAATGTCCACATTAATTTCGCAATGCATATTCAGGCTCGCAGTACGCAGCTCGCTCGCCTAGCTAATAATACGTTCATATACAAACGAAGATCATCGGCATTCGTGCACAGGCATATTATTACACTTAAGGCTACTCGACTTTTTCAATGACTTCCCGAGCAATTTTAAATCACAGCTCAAACTCAAACTCGAACTCAAGTTTTGTGTGTATCTCTAAATAGTTGACTGCCTGTTGTAAAGCGGCTGGGAGAGGTGCAACATGCGTGGGGTGTTGTAAGAAGCCAACAGCTACAAGTGCGCACACACAGCTCAGCCTCAAGCCTCAAGTGACAACAGTGGAACAATCAATCGGAACGTAGTCGAAAAGAAAACGAATTCAAAAAAAAAAACGGGTAGCAAAGTGAAGACTTACACTAGCTGACTACGCATACCCTTTATATAGGTTGTTATCTTAAGTTTAGATGATTTTCGTAATCTGATTTTTAAACTGACTTTTTTATCAATTCACATGATTACCCAAGGAAGTGGTTAAAGTAAAACTTACTTACAGCTAAATAGATTTCTTTTTTTCACGTTTTTGTTGAATCTAAAAACATGTGAAAAATGTTCAATAGTCTCATTAAGTCTCAAGTTGCTTCACACTTAGCTAACTTGGCTAACTTGGTTGTCATTTAGATAGAGTCTCTGTCAAATTATTAACAAAGTTTGTTTGGAAAACAAAAAGGTTTTCAAATTTTTTGTTGTATACTGAGATGAAAAGATGATGAAGATACTGAAAAGCTTATCCAATTCTTAAGTTGTTTCCTCACATACATAGCTAGAGCTCACCAGCAGAACATCAGATAAATAATACATATATAGATGCACTAAGGCATGATTTGATAGTGTAAATAAGCCGTGCTGCCTTTCAGAAGGGTATCAAAAATGATATTTATAGGCGTGGATTCTGCTGTGCAGCGTTCGACATGCCCATCGACTTGCGTCTTGTTGTAACATGCAATGTAAACGCGACACACAGACACAGATTCGGCAGCTGTACATATCACACATATTTATATATATATATACAGATAGCCACATATATCAGAGTCAAGTCAAAAGGAAAGATAAACAGAAAGAAAAGCGAAACAGAAAACAAGTTTAGGCAGCAGTTGGTCAGTCGACTATGGCAATAGCTCGCAGTTGCTATGTGTGCGTGTGTGTGTTAGTAGTTGTGCTTGTATTAGTGTCATGCAGCTGAAAGGTTTTACGTGCTCTGCTTTAGTTATTTGCGCCGTGCGTGTTCGTGTTTCGTGTACGTGAGCCTAGAGAGAACAATTCATCTGTTGGTTACGATTGACGATCGACTGAGTGAAAAAATAGCAGATATAATTGGTATTGAGATACATATAGATATATGTTGAAATTGTATCTTCTATAAATGGCAAAATGCTGGTGATTCACGCTACTTAAAAAAACACTTCGATGTCTATTTCTGAGCATAATAAATTTGCAATAAACATATCTCAGATCTTGGGCCCACTTATTGTTTAAATAAATCTCAATTTGTGCAGTAATTAAGCAAAATGTTGTCGCTGTTGTCTGCGGCGATGACCCGACAATAAATATATATATATATATATCTATATATATATATATGTATGTGGACAAAGCGACGCACAGCTGATGCGACAGCAGTAACTAGTTTGCACAGAGATAAACACAAGAGAAACAAAATTTGCGTAAACGAAATAAAGCAATTGCTTAAGCACTGACAATGGAAACACTAATAAAAACTCAAAACAATTATAATTAAAAAATTCATTAAAAAGTAGCCAAAAAGTTATATGAACAAGCAAAAAAAAGATAAAAAAAATTAAATAAAATTTAATGAAAATAAAATAAAGTCAAAATTAAAGAAATACAGCTTTGCGCGTGAGTGTGTGTGTGTGTGTGCGTCTGCTCGTGTGTGAGTGATTCGATAAGGTCTGTCAAGTCATGACCTTAAGTGCGTTGTGTGTGGATGTGGACCAATGAACGCAATGAATCCTACAGAGCACAACAAACCGGGCTAAAGAAGCCCAAGCAACAGCAACAACTACAATAAAACATAACCAGCCCAGAGCTTGCAATTATTTATGAGTACATTCATGTATGTGTGTCAGTATGTGTGTGTGTATCTCGCAGATACTCTTTTTAGTACATAAATTCGTCATCTCGACTCACGCGCCGTCTGCCTGGTGTGTACGTAATTTGAGGTAGTTACCAGATGTTATTGATATGGCCAAGATATGTATGTGGCTGCAGCCAAGTCAACTCTCTAGGCCGCGGTTAGCTAACCAATTTGACGTATTGCTGCCGATTTTGAAACAGCCATACAGCCCCATATATGCGTACATATAGTAAAATGCTTTGTTTAAATTGAGATTAGGATGAGTAATATATGCTCTATGTCTGTGCCAGCTAACTGTCTAAATTCAACGTTGGACAGCTGACAAAAAGAGTGAAAAGTAAAACAAAATTTAATGGAAAACTTTTGGAAAGTGGAAAACGTTTTTTTTCAATGAATATTTGAAAACAATTAACTTAAGCTAAAGCTGTTAAAGAATTGCCAGAAGACAAAGACAGCAACAAGCATTTCAGGTACATCTATCTATACGAAGAACAACAATTTCGTCTGTGTCAGACAAATGTATCTGTATCTATGTATCTGCTTTAGTCTGCGCTGTTGAAGAACCTAAGTATCATATATGTATTATAAATGATACTCATTTTCTTAAAGGTGATCTTTAACCAAATCTTTTTATAGCATAATTTATAGAGATAGAGAACAAAGGTTCTGGCACATTATAAGCAGATCCCAAAAATTCTTTTTTTTTGTGTTGAACAAAATTAGACTAAAAAGTATCAAATAAAAAAAAATTAAAAAAAAAAAAAAAAAATATATATATATATATATATATATATATATATATATATATATATATATATATATATATATATATATATATATTTTTTTTTTTTTTTTAATTTTTTTTATTTGATACTTTTTAGTCTAATTTTGTTCAACACAAATTAATTAATTAAATTATATTTTATATTTAATTTATAACATAATCTAAATTTATTTAATTTAATATTTATAGTTATATATATATATATATATTTTAATTTTTATTTATTAATTTTTTTTATTTGATTCTTTTTAGTCAAATTTTGTTCAACACAAAACAAAAAAAAATTTGGCTTATTAAAGCAATGTCTTGATGTTAAAGGTGAGCCCAGGTTGCACCTGGGAGTCAGCTAAGCTGACCAGTGTTGGTCAACAACAACAAATTGCCTCAGCTTTACCGCAGTGGCTGACAGATGTGGCAAGCGCTGCGAGTGGCCTCTCTTGTCGTTAGATTGGCATATGCATTGAGTGAGCTGTGGATTGAAAGCCCCAAAAAAAACACGCCTCAACCCCTGCTTCAGCAGCAAACCATAACCCGAGGCTGTACCCTCTGTCTATTGATATTTTACAAGATATTGCCAATTTTAAGGTGCGTCTATGTATCTATGTATGCACATATGCATACACACACATGTGTGCGTGTGTGCGTGTAATAAGTTGTACTTACCTTTTTGTTGCGAATCAGCTTGGCTAGATCGACGGCAGGTATCTCCAGCAGATGACTGCGTATGGGCGGCAACTTGCGCCGTATCACCTTGATGTTGGTGTAGCGGCTATAGGGCACCACAAACCAACTGAAGACAATCATGGCCGAGCGCAGGAAGCGGCGCATGATGTACCCCAGGATCCTGGAACACAGTAGGACAGCAATTTTGACGGCTTTGCGTTAGACGACTTCAAAGTGAAATTATTTCAAATAGGTATATATATATCTAGATATATATATATATATATATATATTTATATAGATGGTATCCAGCAGACACAAGCGAACAGGTTGGCCAACAAGCGAAAGGATTGTGCAATATGCAGCTGGTCTGCAATTGCAGTGACTGCGACCGCGACGTCGACGGCGACGTAGGCAGCGACTGCGGCGGCTGCTGCGATTTGCGCTTGCATAACTCAATACACGAGTCGAGCTCGAATTCGAATTCGTTGTTTTGGCTCGAAAACTGGCGATGGCTTAATACTTTTTTTTCTGTTTTTACTATTTTTCTCTATTTTTGGTCAGTTGGCTAATAGCTGTTGGCAAAACACTTTCTTAAGCGCGACTGCATCTCAATTTAGTTGCGGCAGCGATTGCATTTTTCTAGACGAATTTGTATGCGCTGCAAACGCATGCGTACCGTATCACTGGCTTTCATTTTGTTACACTATGTTTTTGGTTTTGTTTTGTTTTTGTTTTTGTTGTTACTGTTGTGGGGTCTATTACATTTGTAACCGATCGCAGCGAATTGAAACGACTTGAAGCGAATTGAACGAGCGAACCGATGCGAACGACGCGCGCTAAGCAAATAAATGAGTAGCTAGCGCAGCGCATAACATTTAAAGCTCTGCTTGGCTCGCCCGTTAGCTGCGCTCACAGCGCTGAGCCGAAAGCTTGAACCGGTTCGTCTGCTGCGTGACGCTTTCTCTTTAAGCTGCGTCCGCTCTTAAGTGCATGTGCCTTTATAGTTCATTTGTGAGTCCCATTCGCTCTGCGCAAATGGACTCAGCGAAAATTCAAAGAACTCAAACGGATGCCCTGAATAAACCATAAGTAAGATGGAATTATACAATAATTTAAGCTTGATGTAAGCTCGTTACATTTGAGAAGAAGTTAGAATTTAATTTTCCATGTAATTATATATTGTTATATATCTTTATAGATTGGTGCGTCAGTAAGGCTAATTACTTTATATGCTTCCAGCTAACCTACAATTAGCCGAACTTTTGATCTTCGATTTATTTGCATTTCTTGTTATTAGTGCAGTGCGAAGAAACTGAGACAAGTTGTTCCTTTGAACTGTTTGTTAATTATACAGCTTTTAGCCAATCGACAGTTATTAGAATGACGTGTATAAGAAAAAGGCTTAGAAACTGAAAGTGAGATCATCGAGAGAAAAGGGCAAAAATATTCTCAGTTGAATATGGAATTCTGCTGTTTCTGCTAAAATAAATAAACAAATAAGTAATATGAATGCATCTGTATATATACGTAAGCTCAAATATTTATAAGCGCTGAAACGTGGGAGTATGAGATGTTAGGGGCAGATATACATATTTGGGCGCTCATGCCTGACGAATATTTAATGGCAATTTAGCAATTTTTTTGTGCTGTAAATATTTTAAATGTTTACTATTAAGCTGTCTACGAGGTAAAAATTGTTTTTTAATTGCGCAACTATTAGAGTTTATAGCTTTAAGCCGACCAATTTAGAGCGTTGTTTACAAACAATTGTATATAATTAAAGTACTTTGGGAGTGCCAAAATTTAGAAGCTTCCTAATGACTTAAATTACAATCAGTCAACTTAAGCTCACGCAAAATGTTTAAGTAAACAAAACTTACATTTTTTTCTGCTTCTTTTTTCTCGAGTAGGACTTTTGCTCTTTGATGGGGGAAAAAACACGAAGCAGGTTTTATATTGCATTTATTATTTTTTATTTTTAGTTCAATGCGGGAAAGTACCAAGGTAAATGGTAATATAGCGGAAGATGTAAAAATAGTTGAGTAATAATTGAAGAACATTCCAAGAGCAGCAAACGGAGGGAAACGAACTCTACTTGAACAGCAAAGAGCGCCAATAAAATATATGTCCAGCTTAGTTAGTTATCTACACTTAAATGATAAACATGCTGTTATCGTATATGCTAAAAAAATACGTATAGCTAAGAGAAACTGAGAGAGAGAGAAAACGGGAGCACGTTGTGTTAAGAGCGAATAGTGGGCGATGTTTTAAGAAAGCTCTCACGCGTCAGCTGTGCTTGATTCAGTGGCTGCTCACCAGTTGCCTGGAAAACTTTCCGTTAAGAATACTCGCATAGCGCAGAAGAACGAAAACATCAACAACAACAGCAACAACAGAGAAAGTGACTGTCAATAGCAAAGCGAATAACAATTGATTGGAAGTAAACAGTTACTCTCTATGGCTATGTGGTTACAACGTTTACGACTCTCACGCGCTGCCGCTGCCGCTGCTGCTGCAACGCGTCAAAGTTTGCGAAGCTTTGCCGCTGCCAGCAAGCATAACAACAGCAACGATAACCTTGAGGCTTCTTCCATAGATGAACGTCATCCGCTGCGAGGCGTGCGTATATTAGATCTCACGCGCATTGTCGCTGGACCCTATTGCACGATGGTGCTGGCTGATCTGGGCGCCGAGGTGATAAAGGTGGAGCGTCCCCATTTTGGGGATGAAGCGCGCAAATGGGGACCGCCGTTTCTTGAGGAGTGCGGCGATGCGGCCTATTTTCTAGCGCCCAATCGCAACAAGCAGAGCGTTTGCATTGATCTCAAGCGGGGCAAGGAGCTGATGAGACAGCTGGTTGACAAGTGCGATGTGCTGGTGGAGAACTATGTGCCCGGCACACTGGAACGCTACGATCTTGGCTATGAGCAGCTGCGACAGCTGAATCCCCGTTTGATCTACTGCACCATCAGTGGCTATGGGTCGGTGGGTCCCTATGCCAAGTGTCCGGGCTACGATGTGATTGCCTCCTCTATGGGCGGCCTGCTGCATATAACGGGCGAACGTGACGGACCGCCCAGCAAGGTGGGCGTGGCAGTTACAGATGTGGCAACGGGTTTATATGCGCACGGCGCCATTCTGGCCGCCCTGCTGCAGCGGGAGCGCACACAGCGCGGTCAGAAGATCGACGTGAACCTGCTGTCCACGTGCTGCTCGCTGCTGATCAATGTGGCCAGCAACTATCTGAACGCCGGCACAGAGGCCAAGCGCTGGGGCACAGCCCATTCCAGCATTGTGCCCTACCAGAGCTTCAAGACGGCCGATGGCTACCTGACCCTGGGCGCCGGCAGTGATGCCCAGTTCGTGGAGCTGTGCAGCCGTCTGAACATTGAGCCAGTGTCGCTCGATGTCAAATTCAAGACCAACAAGGATCGCGTAAAGAATCGCGAAGAGCTAATCAATCTGCTGGCCAAGATCTTGGCACGCGACTCGTCCAAAAACTGGATGCGCCTCTTTGAGGGCGCCTCCTTTGTGGTGGGCCCCGTCAACAGTATACGCGAGGTGTTCGAGGATGAGCACGTCCAGGCCATAGGCCTGGTCAAGACTCTGCCACATCCGCGCGATGGCAGCGTCAAGGTCGTGGGTCCCCCAGTCGTGTACAGTGAAGCACGCAACGATGCACGCACTGCTCCACCCATGCTCGGAGAGCACACAGACGAAGTGCTCACCAAACTTCTGGGCTATGGAGCTGAGCAAATTGCAGAGCTTCGCAGTCAGCGCATCATTCAGTAAAGGATGCCATACCCAGAATCGTATTATACTACAAAGTATACCCACAGAGCTTTCTAGCATGAAATGGAATTTCAGTAAAGAGCTTAAAGCATAGTTCACATGCCTTACGTCCATCAGGAAAACAGCTCACAAAAAATGTACATTCATTAAGAAAAATATTTTTGTATCTTTATAGCTTTACATTAAAGTCGAACATTTACGGACTACACTGTGCCGCTTAACACTTGATCTCTACAAATAGCCGAATCTATCTAGATATATTTGAAGCTGAGTGACTAAAGCTTAAAAGTTATGAACCTGAAACTCTATAAGGGGAAATGTCGAAGTCGACTAGCTGGAAGACTGTGTTCGTTTTCATATAAGATCATAGCTCAGGCACTATCAGGCCTACTATGCTTTGTTCTCATAAGTAATCAGCTAAAATCCCGATACTTATGCTTAACGTAATGCATCCAAAGCCAAGAAACAAGATTGTAAAAAATTTAAGGATAACGTAAACATTTCTTTTATATATAACACGATAACAAATATACCTGTATGAAGCGTATACGATTTTGAACAGTGTATACACAAAGTTAAAATTTGTACAGTATGAATTTATTGATTTTCTAATTTTTTTTTTAATTTTTTTTTATTTGATACTTTTTAGTCTAATTTTGTTCAACACAAATTAATTAATTAAATTATATTTTATATTTAATTTATAACATAATCTAAATTTATTTAATTTAATATTTATAGTTATATATATATATATATATTTTAATTTTTATTTATTAATTTTTTTTATTTGATTCTTTTTAGTCAAATTTTGTTCAACACAAAACAAAAAAAAATTTGGCTTATTAAAGCAATGTCTTGATGTTAAAGGTGAGCCCAGGTTGCACCTGGGAGTCAGCTAAGCTGACCAGTGTTGGTCAACAACAACAAATTGCCTCAGCTTTACCGCAGTGGCTGACAGATGTGGCAAGCGCTGCGAGTGGCCTCTCTTGTCGTTAGATTGGCATATGCATTGAGTGAGCTGTGGATTGAAAGCCCCAAAAAAAACACGCCTCAACCCCTGCTTCAGCAGCAAACCATAACCCGAGGCTGTACCCTCTGTCTATTGATATTTTACAAGATATTGCCAATTTTAAGGTGCGTCTATGTATCTATGTATGCACATATGCATACACACACATGTGTGCGTGTGTGCGTGTAATAAGTTGTACTTACCTTTTTGTTGCGAATCAGCTTGGCTAGATCGACGGCAGGTATCTCCAGCAGATGACTGCGTATGGGCGGCAACTTGCGCCGTATCACCTTGATGTTGGTGTAGCGGCTATAGGGCACCACAAACCAACTGAAGACAATCATGGCCGAGCGCAGGAAGCGGCGCATGATGTACCCCAGGATCCTGGAACACAGTAGGACAGCAATTTTGACGGCTTTGCGTTAGACGACTTCAAAGTGAAATTATTTCAAATAGGTATATATATATCTAGATATATATATATATATATATATATTTATATAGATGGTATCCAGCAGACACAAGCGAACAGGTTGGCCAACAAGCGAAAGGATTGTGCAATATGCAGCTGGTCTGCAATTGCAGTGACTGCGACCGCGACGTCGACGGCGACGTAGGCAGCGACTGCGGCGGCTGCTGCGATTTGCGCTTGCACAACTCAATACACGAGTCGAGCTCGAATTCGAATTCGTTGTTTTGGCTCGAAAACTGGCGATGGCTTAATACTTTTTTTTTCTGTTTTTACTATTTTTCTCTATTTTTGGTCAGTTGGCTAATAGCTGTTGGCAAAACACTTTCTTAAGCGCGACTGCATCTCAATTTAGTTGCGGCAGCGATTGCATTTTTCTAGACGAATTTGTATGCGCTGCAAACGCATGCGTACCGTATCACTGGCTTTCATTTTGTTACACTATGTTTTTGGTTTTGTTTTGTTTTTGTTTTTGTTGTTACTGTTGTGGGGTCTATTACATTTGTAACCGATCGCAGCGAATTGAAACGACTTGAAGCGAATTGAACGAGCGAACCGATGCGAACGACGCGCGCTAAGCAAATAAATGAGTAGCTAGCGCAGCGCATAACATTTAAAGCTCTGCTTGGCTCGCCCGTTAGCTGCGCTCACAGCGCTGAGCCGAAAGCTTGAACCGGTTCGTCTGCTGCGTGACGCTTTCTCTTTAAGCTGCGTCCGCTCTTAAGTGCATGTGCCTTTATAGTTCATTTGTGAGTCCCATTCGCTCTGCGCAAATGGACTCAGCGAAAATTCAAAGAACTCAAACGGATGCCCTGAATAAACCATAAGTAAGATGGAATTATACAATAATTTAAGCTTGATGTAAGCTCGTTACATTTGAGAAGAAGTTAGAATTTAATTTTCCATGTAATTATATATTGTTATATATCTTTATAGATTGGTGCGTCAGTAAGGCTAATTACTTTATATGCTTCCAGCTAACCTACAATTAGCCGAACTTTTGATCTTCGATTTATTTGCATTTCTTGTTATTAGTGCAGTGCGAAGAAACTGAGACAAGTTGTTCCTTTGAACTGTTTGTTAATTATACAGCTTTTAGCCAATCGACAGTTATTAGAATGACGTGTATAAGAAAAAGGCTTAGAAACTGAAAGTGAGATCATCGAGAGAAAAGGGCAAAAATATTCTCAGTTGAATATGGAATTCTGCTGTTTCTGCTAAAATAAATAAACAAATAAGTAATATGAATGCATCTGTATATATACGTAAGCTCAAATATTTATAAGCGCTGAAACGTGGGAGTATGAGATGTTAGGGGCAGATATACATATTTGGGCGCTCATGCCTGACGAATATTTAATGGCAATTTAGCAATTTTTTTGTGCTGTAAATATTTTAAATGTTTACTATTAAGCTGTCTACGAGGTAAAAATTGTTTTTTAATTGCGCAACTATTAGAGTTTATAGCTTTAAGCCGACCAATTTAGAGCGTTGTTTACAAACAATTGTATATAATTAAAGTACTTTGGGAGTGCCAAAATTTAGAAGCTTCCTAATGACTTAAATTACAATCAGTCAACTTAAGCTCACGCAAAATGTTTAAGTAAACAAAACTTACATTTTTTTCTGCTTCTTTTTTCTCGAGTAGGACTTTTGCTCTTTGATGGGGGAAAAAACACGAAGCAGGTTTTATATTGCATTTATTATTTTTTATTTTTAGTTCAATGCGGGAAAGTACCAAGGTAAATGGTAATATAGCGGAAGATGTAAAAATAGTTGAGTAATAATTGAAGAACATTCCAAGAGCAGCAAACGGAGGGAAACGAACTCTACTTGAACAGCAAAGAGCGCCAATAAAATATATGTCCAGCTTAGTTAGTTATCTACACTTAAATGATAAACATGCTGTTATCGTATATGCTAAAAAATACGTATAGCTAAGAGAAACTGAGAGAGAGAGAGAGAACGGGAGCACGTTGTGCTAAGAGCGAATAGTGGGCGATGTTTTAAGAAAGCTCTCACGCGTCAGCTGTGCTTGATTCAGTGGCTGCTCACCAGTTGCCTGGAAAACTTTCCGTTAAGAATACTCGCATAGCGCAGAAGAACGAAAACATCAACAACAACAGCAACAACAGAGAAAGTGACTGTCAATAGCAAAGCGAATAACAATTGATTGGAAGTAAACAGTTACTCTCTATGGCTATGTGGTTACAACGTTTACGACTCTCACGCGCTGCCGCTGCCGCTGCTGCTGCAACGCGTCAAAGTTTGCGAAGCTTTGCCGCTGCCAGCAAGCATAACAACAGCAACGATAACCTTGAGGCTTCTTCCATAGATGAACGTCATCCGCTGCGAGGCGTGCGTATATTAGATCTCACGCGCATTGTCGCTGGACCCTATTGCACGATGGTGCTGGCTGATCTGGGCGCCGAGGTGATAAAGGTGGAGCGTCCCCATTTTGGGGATGAAGCGCGCAAATGGGGACCGCCGTTTCTTGAGGAGTGCGGCGATGCGGCCTATTTTCTAGCGCCCAATCGCAACAAGCAGAGCGTTTGCATTGATCTCAAGCGGGGCAAGGAGCTGATGAGACAGCTGGTTGACAAGTGCGATGTGCTGGTGGAGAACTATGTGCCCGGCACACTGGAACGCTACGATCTTGGCTATGAGCAGCTGCGACAGCTGAATCCCCGTTTGATCTACTGCACCATCAGTGGCTATGGGTCGGTGGGTCCCTATGCCAAGCGTCCGGGCTACGATGTGATTGCCTCCTCTATGGGCGGCCTGCTGCATATAACGGGCGAACGTGACGGACCGCCCAGCAAGGTGGGCGTGGCAGTTACAGATGTGGCAACGGGTTTATATGCGCACGGCGCCATTCTGGCCGCCCTGCTGCAGCGGGAGCGCACACAGCGCGGTCAGAAGATCGACGTGAACCTGCTGTCCACGTGCTGCTCGCTGCTGATCAATGTGGCCAGCAACTATCTGAACGCCGGCACAGAGGCCAAGCGCTGGGGCACAGCCCATTCCAGCATTGTGCCCTACCAGAGCTTCAAGACGGCCGATGGCTACCTGACCCTGGGCGCCGGCAGTGATGCCCAGTTCGTGGAGCTGTGCAGCCGTCTGAACATTGAGCCAGTGTCGCTCGATGTCAAATTCAAGACCAACAAGGATCGCGTAAAGAATCGCGAAGAGCTAATCAATCTGCTGGCCAAGATCTTGGCACGCGACTCGTCCAAAAACTGGATGCGCCTCTTTGAGGGCGCCTCCTTTGTGGTGGGCCCCGTCAACAGTATACGCGAGGTGTTCGAGGATGAGCACGTCCAGGCCATAGGCCTGGTCAAGACTCTGCCACATCCGCGCGATGGCAGCGTCAAGGTCGTGGGTCCCCCAGTCGTGTACAGTGAAGCACGCAACGATGCACGCACTGCTCCACCCATGCTCGGAGAGCACACAGACGAAGTGCTCACCAAACTTCTGGGCTATGGAGCTGAGCAAATTGCAGAGCTTCGCAGTCAGCGCATCATTCAGTAAAGGATGCCATACCCAGAATCGTATTATACTACAAAGTTTACCCACAGAGCTTTCTAGCATGAAATGGAATTTCAGTAAAGAGCTTAAAGCATAGTTCACATGCCTTACGTCCATCAGGAAAACAGCTCACAAAAAATGTACATTCATTAAGAAAAATATTTTTGTATCTTTATAGCTTTACATTAAAGTCGAACATTTACGGACTACACTGTGCCGCTTAACACTTGATCTCTACAAATAGCCGAATCTATCTAGATATATTTGAAGCTGAGTGACTAAAGCTTAAAAGTTATGAACCTGAAACTCTATAAGGGGAAATGTCGAAGTCGACTAGCTGGAAGACTGTGTTCGTTTTCATATAAGATCATAGCTCAGGCACTATCAGGCCTACTATGCTTTGTTCTCATAAGTAATCAGCTAAAATCCCGATACTTATGCTTAACGTAATGCATCCAAAGCCAAGAAACAAGATTGTAAAAAATTTAAGGATAACGTAAACATTTCTTTTATATATAACACGATAACAAATATACCTGTATGAAGCGTATACGATTTTGAACAGTGTATACACAAAGTTAAAATTTGTACAGTATGAATTTATTGATTTTCTAACGTTTCTTTCCAATTGGCGATAACGTATATACGACAATAATCGCAGCTGCAAGTTTACTTGATATGCCGGTAAGGAGGACTACTTAGAGATACGATTTATCTATACTACGCAATCGTCCCACTGTCATACACTCGCACATACATACATACATACACACACACACAAACACACACTCACACACACACACACACACACACACACACACACACACACACACACACACACACACACACACACACACACACACACACACACACACACACACACACACACACACACACACACACACACACACACACACACACACACACACACACACACACACACACACACATACACTTACACATATGATCAGCTTCAACGGAATTATGTACCATGGGTCGACCGTACGCTGCGAGAGATATTTATTACGCTAATGCTTATTACATTGGCCTTATTTGTCAACATTATTGGCTGGATGGCTTTCGTCTTGGCCTTAATGAAACACTACAAATACTCGCGGTATTCAGTCGATAAGCCCGATTCGACAAACCGTTCCAAAGCACTCGGCTAACCCACTTACCCGTCCAGCAAAATGGCTTCCAGTTGGACACGCACGCAGGCGACTATCGATTTTAGCAAACGCATCACTGGGTTGACCTGGCACATGGCACAAGGCACAGGAACAAATAGGAAATGGAAAGTTGATACAAGTGAATATGAACATAGAAATAAAAACATAGAAATTGTAAGGAGCACGCAACAACAAGAGCAACAAGCGCGTAACTCACTTATCGTTATTCACTTGAGTTTTATTTCTCTTATTCGTTTCGTTACGTTTCTATACGTTTTTTCTTCTTTTGGTCAATCAGTGAGTCGCGCTTGCTTTGTTGTGAATAGGCCGCGAGCTCTGCCTAAACTAACTCTGAACGGAGACAGTGCAAGTGCCGCTGCCTGCATTATATAAATTTTATATTTGTATTTATTTTTAATGCTGGCTCAGTTGGCTGTACGAAAACACTACGGCGACACACACCCTGCTATGCGCTCGAGCCCCACTGTGAACTCGAATGTACCTTGTACTTTACACAGAAATTTCATTGTTTACGTGTTCTATGCTCCTCCTCCATGTTTCATCTGTAGGCAGACTGAGTGGGACAGCGACATATTCAGATAGGCCGAGGGCAAAGGTAAAGGTGACTAGTGATGGGAACAAAGACACTTGGCTATCTAATTACATAATATATGTAGTTATGTGTGTGTATGTGCGTATTTGTGTGCACAACTGACAATGATTTAGTTAAAGGTAAATTTACAGACGAACAAATAATTGGTAAACCGAAAAGCTTTAATTGATATGAAATATATATTAAATAAAATGTGAATAACATTTATGATTACTTCAGCTAGAACGTTAAGCAATGAATGCAAATGTTTGTGCACTTGCACTTATATTTATGTAAATTGTCTAGGGACATTAACATTTTGACACCTTTGTGCACCTGTTGCTTATAAAACTGCATACACTGAATACAAAGTCTACAATAATTGGTTCTACAGAAGGTTACCTAAGTCTAGACAATTAAACAAAAAGTATAACTAATAATAATAATAATTTTTTATATAATTTAAATGTAAATATTTAAGCGCCATTATAATGGGAATGCCAACTACGACTAAAATATCTTGGGCATTTTTAGTGCATTCACGAGGTAATCGAAAGCTGGTTATCGATTTATTACCATTATCATCTCTATGCACAAATATGTTAAATAATAATAATAATAATCGGGAGCCTGTCATAATTTGTTAAATAAAAATGCCGACGACACGAAAACCCACTTTTGTGTCCCGCAACCTAGTGGCTATTGTCATGATACCCAGCCTGATTGCCGTGCACTTCGGCTGGGCGATTTTACAAGATAATCGAAAGCTGGTGACCGCCGAGGAACAAATTGATTTGCCTCCCGTTACGGTAAATGGAACAAAAACTGATAAATCAGATGAGAAATATATATATATATATAAATAAAATAATCTTGCAGTTTGCTAAATTTGCGTGGAAGCGACTGACGGGCGATCATGGCGTCGTTGCGGAGAAGAGCGACTCGAAATGAGCGCGTGAATTGTAAATTGTATTCGGGTTAAACTAGTTAAAAACTATTTATTGCATTCAACTGATGCAGTAATTAGATCTACAGTAAACTTTAAACGTTAATATACAAGCTAACACAAAAACAGACGACGTACATACAATACATATACATATATGCTTATGTAAAATAAAATTAAACAGACTGAAAGCGTCCGCAACTAATTTACAATATTAATTAATTAGCTAATTAATTATTGCGTCAGTGACGAGTTGACTGTGAGATTGTCGAGTTGTGCATTGAAGAGGACATCGCTGATGAGCTTCTCGGCAATGATGCGTTGCGTGTGGTTGATCGATCGCAATTTGCTGGCCACATTTACCCCAATTGCATCGTATTCATCCTCATGCCGGTGCGAGGTGGCGGGCGCTGCGGTTGTATACGCTGTAGTCGCTGCGCTTCCAAACAGCGGCTGGTAATGATCCCGTCCAATCTGTATGGTCGGTACAGGTTGGGCATGTCCATTTGCCTGATGGTGCAGGTGCTGCAATTGCTGTTGGTGATGCTCGAGTGAGTTGACAGCCTGCCAAGCAGAGGAAGAGAGAGTATTGAGTTTATGTTATATGCAATATTTTGCACACGCACCTGTTGTATCTCGCGCTGCGAATTGGAGTCGAGCGATGTTATCTCCAGCACCTTGACCGCATGTCCGCCTGCTGCAGCAGCAGCTAACGAAGACTGTGCAGCGTTCGCCTGTGCAACTAAACGCTGATGTGCCTCTGCCACCTCGTTGTGCGTCTGATGCGTCTCATCCTTTACAAGTGTCACACAATCCGCAGGTGTTACCGAGATGGTGCTCAACGTGGCGCCCTGACTACTGACCACCACATTGTTGGCGGCGACGGCGGCAACCTCTGCCTCGACTTCATCGCTGGGGTTGGGCACAATGGTTTCAATATGTTGTGACTGCGGCGTATGATGGGATTCTTCCTCGTAATCCATAGAGTCGTCATCGTCAAAATTGATTTGCAGCTCTCTTTTGGGCTTGCCGGTCAATTCGTTTGAGTGGCGCTTGGGTTTGTGGTCTGCTATGAAGAGCAGCTTGTCGTAGTACCAGAGACGCGTCTCGTAGTCGGTTTTGGAGGAGGATTTGCGAAATTCTCGACGAAACGCGGATCGTAATGAGTTGATCTTCCTAACGACCATGGCGCGATCTGGATTTGGCTCAACTTCTTTTAGTTTTTCAACCAGTTTGTCGTATGCTTTATTTCTGGCGGCGTGATTGCTGTAGTCGTGGTGTTTTGGCTGCCACAGGCATTCCTCCTCTTGGTACTGCTCAATGAACTCGGTTAGCCAGTGTCGAGAATAGGATCGCAAGTCATTATTTATGTTCGATACGTTCATTGTTTTCCTTTTTGTTTTTGTATATTTTTACACTTTGATATTTTGCTGTTTTTCTCCAAGTGCGTCTCGCGTGAAGTTGGTTGCTGCTGCTGCAGTTTAGTGCTGCCTGATCCATGATAAATGCAACACTATTTCAGCGATGTGGCAGCACTTTGTAATTTGGCAACGATGCAGCCCTAGTACCCCATACAGTTCTCTGTTTTTGTCAAATGGTCAGAAAAGACGGAAAGGCGAAGCCGCGCAGCGAATTCTTATTATGTATTAAATAATACAAAAAATACGCGTTGTGAATGAAATCAAAATAAATGATTGTGGCGTTCCGAATTGTTAGCTACAGCTAGTGAGTGCATGAGCGTGCCGCTGCAAAACAACATTGCGTTGTTGTTGTTGTTGCTGCTGCTGCATGTCAAAAAAGAATACGCAAAAAATCTTTGTTAACAACAAAAACAAAGGTGCGTTATCGTCATTGCCTAGGCAGCACATTTTAAAAATCTCTAAATTTGTCAAATTATATAATATGACTTTGTGTGCGTGTATATGTGTCTAAGTGGGCAACCAAATACGTGATAAATTAACGCATTAAAATCAAAACAGAGAACGTATGAAATGTATTTCTGTTGGAATGTGTGGGGTGCTGTGAAGGGTATGGGGGTTGCCGCACTGTTGGGGTGCATAACAAAGGAATCAAGTGAACCAAAAGTGAAATACGGTTAAGCAACAGCTGTTTATTGTGCCCGTTGTCTGGTCAGACAATTCCAATCAGAATTGCATCACAACGAATTGCTCAAAACGTAAACGAAACGCAACGAAGTAATAATTAAAAACTAATATTTGTATATTTTTGAATTTAATAAACATATTTTAATGTCACATAAATTTACATAGGTGATACATGCGTTGGCTAGCAAAATTGAGCCGAGTGCAAAGTCCATTCCAATCAGAACTAGAATTGCTATTGCCACATGCTTCCTATTAGACAAAGCGAGCGTCAAATCTAATATGAGTGAATCTATTTATAAACCACACTCAATTGCGCATGCAAATATACATAAATATATATGCATTTACATATATATGTGTATCACTAAGCGACAGCCTTGACTCAATGGCAAACAACAAATAACATTTAACGAACTTGTTTACATACGTTTTGCCGGCTTAGTGCAAAATCTCACCCATCTAACCGACCAACCAGCTGCCTCCCAGCATCCAGTTTACAGTGGTACACAAATGATTTGTCTACGAAATCCTTATCTAGTAGAATTTTCAGCAAATGCAACTTTAAATATCTGAGCTAAATATTTTAATTAATATATTTCTGTTCTCAGTCCAATCTAAATATAACATTTTCAAGGTCTTCTAAAAATATCAAAATTAAAATGTTCTGCTTTATTTTGTATATACAAATAATAAATATTAAAATTAAATTAGTTAGTTTCTAGCACGTGAAATTTATACATCCAAATACCTGAAACTGGAACAGCTTTCATGCGGAATTTAAAAAAAAAAGATAATCTTAATTTCCCTAGAAAAATTCAAACATATTTAAGTCCAAGAATCATTTCTTCTGATTGTAAAATAATATTGTTAGTCTAAACCATTTTTTGAGTTGTCCACAAAATTCTAGAAGCACAGTTAAATCGTAGTTCTTGCTTAGAGCAAGGTCTGTTTCATTTTTTTCTTTATATATTGAACGGCCGTTTTAATTTTATCTCTCGGGCAGCTGCTGTACGCTAAGCTGTATCTTATCATTAGAGATATAAGAATTTTTTATCATGAGCTACGCTCGTTTCTGTCTAATGCCAAAACGTGTTCAAGGTGAAACGATTCGCTTCTAGAAACCAAATTCGCCCGGCTGCTCTTTTTCACATCGATACGTAGAAAATAGGCCCATATATAAGTATGTGTGACCTACCCATATAGAATAGTCGTTTGGGAGGTGTGTGCCAGCACATGTGCTTGTTATAATTGATGTTTGGTGATAATTTGTTGTTATTGCTGGCTTGTTTACATTTTTTAGTGAATAACAGGTTTCTATACTCTTATCTGGAGAACTATGGTTTTCTCATGGCATATGTAACAGCTGAAAACTGTCTTCTGTGATGTGACAGTAAAACTGTGGCAAGCAATAAAACAGCTTATTTTCTTTTCTTTATTGTCAACTTGTGTCAACTGTTGTTGTAAATAAAACCCCAAAAGGTAAACTGATACGTGTTCAACGTGTTATAATCTAATCAGAATGGTTAATCAACGAACAGTCTTTGAACAGTAGCTGTCCAAGCAAAGTACACTTCAAATGTTCAGATACAGATTTCATCTTTGTCGCAATTGATTGCATAAATCTTAATTGTTTTCCATTTTCTTGAAACGATGCCAAAATACAAATTTAACAAATGGTTTCGTTTCGTTACGAAACAGTCGTGAAAGTTCTCGCCTTACTAGTTTTTCCATTGATTCGACTTATCGCCTTAAGCTGATAAGAGCTTGAGCTCAAACATAATACTTTGGCTACTCTTTTTAGTGATTGTGGGATCTGTCGGAGTGCATCAGTGCTTAGGCATACGACCGGGAGTCATAATTGAAATTAAAGTCTGTGTTACCTCTCTCCCATTGCAGTCTGCCATGAGCCGCCTTATAGAGAAGCCCAACATTGCCATGTCCATTACATCAACAGGTAGTCAATTATCCAGCACAGTTGTCACTGGCTCGGCCATAGCAGACGACACACCTGCTCCGGCAGAGGACGAGGATGGCCACAGAAGCGCAACGGGAATCCAAACTCCAGTTGCCTCCGTCGAACAGAACGCCAAGTCCACAAGTGGTAGGTTTTCCTAGTCGATAGTGCCTCTTTACTGGAGAGATATTTATCAGTCAGATTTATATCGATTATTAGCAAGCGACTTAACAGACATCGATATTTATCGATTGCCAGCAAGTAGTGCAGATAGCGATCAGTTATAGAATTATTAGCAAAGTTTGTCAACGAGATATGCTATATAAACCAAATCGATATTTATCGATCGCCAATAAAAGAATTATGAATATATATATAGATATATATATATATATATATATATAGATATATATATAGATATATATATATATATATAGATAAATTGTAAATGAATCAGATTTTCTATTCCACGATCTCTCGACGTATCAATTTGATTTTTTCAACATATATTCAATACAGTTGTAATTCTTATGAAATATTTACCTTTTTTGAATTATTTTAAATAGGTAGACTGTATAAATAGTATTTTCACTTCGTTCAGTTGTAAGCAGTGATTAACACTTATCGTCATTTCACACAGCTTCAGTGTTTATTTAAATTTAAGAAATATGTGTTAAAATGCAGTTCTATCAATTTTAAGTGAAATATAACTTATTGAATACTTTGATTATTAAATTTCGTGTTTATCAGATAGACAGATATAGTACAGTAGATACCATCCAGACGTATATTGCAAAAATTCATGTTTCCCCTTGATCCACCCTTTTTAGTGCGCAACAAAGTGGACCAGGTCCTCATCAGTCTGATATCGGGCGCAGCGGCCGGGGCTTTGGCTAAGACCACAATAGCACCGTTGGACCGCACGAAAATCAATTTTCAGATACGCAAGGATGTGCCATTTTCATTCAAGGCTTCGCTCAACTACCTGCAGCAGACATATGCCAAGGAGGGCGTCCTGGCGCTGTGGCGCGGCAACTCGGCGACTATGGCACGCATTGTGCCCTACGCAGCCATCCAGTTCACGTCCCACGAGCAATGGCGACGCGTTCTGCAGGTGGACCAGAATGGCGCTAAGTAGGTTAACAATTAATTGAAAGATTCCTTAATTATTCGAAATCTACTTGTCTTTCAATAGTACGAAAGGACGTCGTTTTATCGCCGGTTCGTTGGCGGGCATCACATCACAGTCCTTGACCTATCCTTTGGACTTGGCTCGCGCTCGCATGGCTGTCACGGATAGATACACGGGCTATCGCACGCTGCGTCAGGTGTTCTCCAAGATCTGGGTGGAGGAAGGTCCGCGTACCCTGTTCCGTGGCTATTGGGCTACTGTTTTGGGTGTTATACCTTATGCGGGGACCTCATTCTTCACCTACGAAACGCTCAAACGCGAATATCATGGTAAACCAAAGCTCTTCTTCAGTTATCCTTCATAAAGCTCGTGCTTTCTTTTCAGAAATTATTGGCAATACAAAACCGAATGCTTTAGTTTCGCTGGCATTTGGCGCCGCAGCCGGTGTAGCTGGTCAAACGGCTAGCTATCCGCTGGACATTGTGCGTCGGCGAATGCAGACGACCCGGGTGAACATCAATGAGCCGCAACGTTCTCTCACGATACTGGGAACGCTTATTAAGATATACAGGTATTGTTTGGGACTCCAAAGATTGCAATTCGAATTCTAATTTATGTGGATCACTTGCTTTTCACAGGGAGGAGGGCATCAAAAACGGCTTCTATAAGGGCCTGAGTATGAACTGGATTAAGGGTCCCATTGCCGTTGGCATTAGCTTCTCCACGTATGATCTGATCAAGGCTTGGCTTATAGAATTGTCTCATTTGAAGCGCGGTCGGGCTGAAAATTAGCAGATGACCTTCAAACACATACACACACAAACACACATACTCATTGACTTACAAACACACATGCATACACACCTACACACACATAAATATATATATATATATATATATATATATATATATATATATATATACACATAAGAAAAGAAATAGACAACGCACTGCTTTCGCTCTTAAGTTAAATGTTCGGAGAGCATGAAAGGATTTTGTCATGCAGCATCAACATTGTTATATTTGAATGATATTTTTAGATGTTAACTATGAGAGTCATGATGAATACACAAACGCATACTTCTGTTATTCACTGTAAACGATTATTTTCTTTAAGCTGAAAGTAAACACAACACAATAAAAACACAAAGCTGTCTGTATAAAGTTTCAAATTAAGGCTACTACTGCACTGATTTTGATGCTTTATTTGTACTTACAACATCGACAATAACTTTTCCATATATACAACTCTATATTTTAAACTGATTATATAGCTTGTATTCTACCTTGCCAAGTGTGAAATTTACGTTAAAATTGGCTTGTGGTAGTGAAAGCTGTAAAAATATTGTAAACAAATTTGGTATGCATTTTCGAATGTTTAGCCGTGATCAATAGTTTAATATATTATATGTGAGTGTTTTTATTAGCAAAAATAAATTAACAATAGTTTGAATCAAATTTTTAAAACGGCCGAAATATTTTCGTTGTTTTTGATCTGGCAACTCTTACGATAGCTTTAGTTCGATAACGTTCCTACTTCAGCGTTTGGCCAAATCTGCCATCTCTAGTCGCGTTTAGTTGTGCAAAAATAGTGCGCAAAAACAAATTGCTTATTTATTTCATTTATTTTATTTAAAAACAAGTCATAATTCGTTAACTGTTCCTAACTAATTCGCGTGCTATATGTAGATTATGTGTCCTCAAGCACTGGCGTTTATTTACCTTTCTGTTTCGTTTTAACCGAGCGTGGATGAAAAGTGACCATTCATATATACTAGTACATAAATAACTAAAGCTTATGATGACTTCTGCTTAGAAACAGGTGAGTGTCGGAATTGGGGAAGGTGGCAAGTGCATGTGTAAAATAAGACGACTATTGATTTATTGTAGTCATGGCCGCTCCCTTGTGGGCGGACTGCTGGCGAACAACAGGTGAACAGAGTTGCCATACAGTCATTTAAGCCTTTCTGCAATTTTAAATTGCGAAAAATCAATTTATTTCCGTATATCATTTAATTAAAATTTAACACATGGTTGACTACTGCAACATTTTGCAGGGCACAAAACAATGCTGTTACTTGCTCTAACTGGTACAATTGATAATGATACATGACATCGAGGATTCCGGTAATATCTGATAACTCTAATCAGAAACTTACGTATATGAATTGTAGAACTTTATAATAGCAGAAAGTATTATTATATTATAAGTGAAGCTGTTATTTGCAACTCATGGAAAAAGGGTGATAAGGCACGATTGCTGAGAAAAAAGGGACTTTCCTTAATTGGGTATGATATTTGTAATATAAATTTAAAAAATGAATCAATTGGAATAATCTATCATGGGTTGCTTACGTCTGTTAATGAGATACATTTTCTTCAATAATTTAAAACGGGGCCTTTTTAATTCAAATATATACAAATTGGGTAGTTTTCAACTGCAAACAGAATTCAGACTGTCTGGCCACGCGGCTGTTCTATATGTTTGCAGTGCCATTTTGAGTAAAATGGTTTAATATTGATGTTAACAGGTCGGCTTTACATTAATGTTCGTGCGTCCAATCGGGTTGGTGGTGTGCCCTCGCGGCTTTTGCAATTGTAATACGAATTAAATATATTTTACAAATTATATTGTTTGAAAAAAAAAAACTTAATTCGTCGCCCGCTCAATTCGCATTTTATTGAGCGCTCAGGCACCCGAATTCAAGCACAGTATTTTCGTAGAGTAGAGTTGAAGTGATAGTGTTCGTGTAGTTGTGTGGCGCGTTTATTTGTGTAAGTGTGAGTGTATACGATTTAAAAATAAAACGGCAAATACATATCAAAATATTAAAAGCAAGAAACAGAAGAAGAAAAGGTCTGCTCGTGTATTTTACGTGAGTGAGTGTTTATGTGTGTGTGCTCTTCTGCTCTGCACTAGTGTACGCGTGTGTGTGTTGGGGCCATCGCTACCAATACCAACATATGCACACACATACATTCTTCGTACGTGTTTACACCTTCTGAGCTGTTTGTGTATTAAAGGTAAATAGAATATAGAGAAAAGAGCAAAACACGGGCACGTTCTCTGCTCTGTGTTCTGTGCACAAAACCAACAAGCAATTGCTGTCGGCGGGGGCTGTGCGTGGGCGGGCCATAGCCGCTGCCTCTGCTTGCTGCTGCTGTTGCTGCACTTATCCCCTCGTATAAGGAGGATTTTTGTGGAGAATTCTAGGAAAATACATATATTTTTTTTATTATTGAATATAATTTTATTTTTTGACTCATTTCTATAATTTTTAATCCATTTTTTAGTATTTGAAAAGTATACATGCATATGTATATACTTATGCATATGTATGTATTAGTGCATATGTATTTACACACGTGTGTGCAGTCTGTGTGCCTGACCATGCAAAATCATGTGTTGCCACTTGGGCAGACATTATGTTGTTGTTTCTTGTTGCGCTCCTGTTTCTTATTGTTTTTCTTGCTGGCTGTGCATGTCGTCTTCGTCGTCGCCGTTGCAGTTGCAGTCGCAGTCGCTGTGGCCATCGTCTTTCGCTGTTAATTCTTGGAAAAATCATAAAAACAAAAGCAAAAGAATTTTCGAGTGCAATAGCAGCGAATATATTAGCTCCCATCTCTTTCTCGCTCTCACAATCACATTTGCTACTCTTGCTTTCTTGCAGAGACAGCGCCTGCGACAGCGACAGCGACGTCGACGTCGTTTCATGTCGCGTCGCGTCGCGCTGTTCTGTTCGTTCTGCCCGCTCAACACTTTATCTTCTTCTGTTGTTCTGTTCTTCTGGTCTTGGTTCGTTCTTTCGTTCAATGTGTTGCGCACACAAATAAACTTCCACACTCACACTTACACACACATGTCCGCACTGGCCGTGGGCTGCCATTTACCATTTTGGACAAATTACTTTTCTCGTCGCCGTCGCCGTCGTTGTCGTCGGTGTGTCAATGACGCCGCTGTCCACTAACGCTGTGACCAACTGATTCTGCTGCGGTCGTAATCGCGTCTATCGAAGCCTTCTCACAGATAAGCTGCGATAAGGTTAGTCAAGTTAAAAGCCTTCCTCCTCCTCCTTTTCTTTCTCTCCCTCTCATAGCTATACCGCAGTGTAATTGATACACCTTTATGGCAACTAAATGCAACGCAATATGTGTAAAAAGATCAAGAAAGTGCTTATCAAATGTTTGTGTATACATGAGCTGCTTGTGTGTGCGTAGGTGAACTTTAATTAATCAGTGTTGCGTCTGCTGCAGCGTTTGCTGTTTCTGTTGCTGTTGCTCTATAAAATTGTGCAGAAAATATAAAACACTTGAAAGAGCTGTTGCCAGATGTTCGACTGTGTGCGTGTGAGGGCTGTCAGACTGATAAAACGCTGTAGCACAAATTTTAAATAGTCTATAGCATACATCTATATATGTGTGCATGTGTGTATATGCATATTGATAGATGAATATACAAATTGAAGTATCGATACTTTGCTTACGTGCGTTATTGTTTGCTAATATCTTATTTATTGCACAGTGGCTAAGGATCGCAAGAGTGAATGAAATAACAGTTGAACAACAACAACAGCAACAATGACGATAATTGATTACCCAATATAAACCCAATAAAATATCTGGTGGGTGGGTTTGACATTTGATGTTGCCAGCAAACATCCAAAGCAAAGGCGCACGTACTTACTCTGTCCCTCTCGCTCCCTCTCTCGCCTTCTCTCTTTCTCGTTTCACACACACGGATACAGAATTTTACTTCCACAAGCAAAAGCGCTTATTAAACTTTTATGAGCGCAGTAACAAATAGCACAAAAACGGCACGGAATAAATATACATATGTGTGGGGGCTATATATAAAAATATACATATATATATATATATATATATATATATATATATATATGGGTATATAAGTTTGTATAAAAAAATTAAAACGTAAGAACAACTTTTTCTAGCCTTCACCGAAGTACTTTATACTCTCAATAAATACAGTTTTCATCAATTTACATGAAAGTGATACAGAGTTTAGGAATATCGATTCAATAGACTTTGATTATTATTATAGAAATATGGATGTCAACTTTTGAACGCCGTATTAATTAGCAAAAGTTATTCTAAACTCATTTTATTGAGCTGCAAATAACATTCGTATGTTCAGCTATCGTTGGTTTGTATTAAAATGTTTAACATTTTAACAGTGCTCCAAATAAATGATTTTATTATTGTTGTTTTTTTTTTGTGTTCCAATTGCACAGCATATTTTCAATGCCTTATCTTTGATTGTGTATAGAAATACACTCAATATGATTTGAAGGCAGACAGGAAAGAAAAAAACAAATGTCGAAGCAGCAAAAAAAGGGCATCAACAAAAAATAGCAACTTGGTGCATATATATATTGTATATTGAATATAACTATTCATATATATTTATATATATATTTATACAAATGTTTCATGTCTAGATTTATATTCACATGTATATTTTGATATATGCAAGCGCACTTATTAGCTGCTGACAATATATGATAATTGCCGTATACTTATAAAGTCCTTAATTAATCTTCTTTTGAGTAAATTTGTATTTTAAATTGTAACATGTTTGAACTGCGTATTTTCTGCAGATTTAGCAGCAATTAGCTGGCATCAACTAATTTGCTTGTCTGCAAAAAAAAAAAAAAACAACTAAAAAAATTGAAAAATTCCTATCCATATATCTAGTTATTTATTTGCACGGAATCGTGTGAGTATATATGCACATACACACACAAACACAAACATACATCTATATCTCGTTATATCTGAAAATTTGTTTATCTTTCGCCTTATGGCAGCGTCGTCGTCGCCATAACGTTGGCTTTATTTGTTTAGCAAGCGAATCTGTTTGCTTAGCTAACCCCACAACGAAAGCGAAGAGTGCGCTTGTGTATTTGGGTATTATTCGGATATTGCAATTTGTTTAGCTAATGAGAAATTGCGGTACTTTTTGCCATTTTAGTTATGAATCAGGATGAAAAAATTAAGAAGTAGAAATAATCGTACTTATAATACACTGAAGAAATATTGTATAGTGGCAGACGGAGATTATGATACAACATGTACGAGGCTGCTTATCGTATCTTTGCTTCAGTTTCAGTTACGATTTCAATTCATTTTAATTAATGCCTATATTATGTTCATGTTATGGTGCCCCACAACAACAAATTATTTACCTTCTGCTTACGTAACGTTTGTATTTGTTATGAATATCATGCCCTTATCAGCTTCAGTGTGCAGCGGGCTCTCATGGGTCTTTGACAAACAGTTATTCATAATCTAAAAATGCATTAAAGTCACTTTTTGCCATTTGTTGCTTTCAACAATTTCTTCACTTTTTCTGTTTGTTTGTTAGTTTGTTTGTTGATACAGCAACAGCTGCATGCAAACCTGATATATCTATGTTTAGATACATTTGTATGAGTGCATTAATTGTTGACGATGTGGTCAGCAATTTTTAATTGAATGCTATTCAAATTGCTTGCTGGGCTTTTCACAGATCGCCAACGACGTCAATTGTTACGAGCATGAAAATCAAAAGTCGCTAAACCAGTTTAGCAGTTTTCACTGTAACACAGCAACAGCAACACCAACAAAAATAGCAACTACAACAACTTTCATTGCCCATGCATTTCAAGGTTACGTTTTGCGCCACTTTTCTTGAGCTGCAAAACTTACTTTTTTCAAGGTTATTTAGCGCTTTGCCTTTGAAAAGAAAGAAAGCACAATAGAAGATAACAAGAGATGGGGAAAACTTTTGTTCTGCTACGACCGTCATGAAGTAAGGTAAAAGTTAAATGCGCAAATACATGCATACATAGACAGCATCCATCATCTATCTCTGTAACACTTTTAGCTGTGCATAGACTATAAGCTAAATTCGATTTAGGCTATTTAAAAACTACATTTATTTTTTTTTTAACTCGATTGTAGATAATGTTATTCATTGAGTTTCTGTGAATAAGTCGCCAATAAATTTGTTCCCATAAGAAAATTGGAACAAGTGAAATATAGCCAAGGGTTCGCTCGTGTTTGCCATTAATTCTGCCTCTTTTTCTCTTCGCTCTTTTCACATGTGACTCTTATCAAAACGTTGTACGTCGTACGTCATATGCGTATCGCGTTTGGTTCGTTGGCGACATTTTTTGTTGTACGTTTATCGGAGTTATAAACGCGCCCCAAAAACTTTTCCATTTTCATTTAAAGCGCGACTATGTTCCAGGAACGTTCCAAATTAAAGTACATATTCTGATGAGATGTCAGCACCTTGTGCAAATACAGTGATAACTTTAATGGTACTGAGCGAACTCGGCTAATTTCTTTATCAATTTCACAGAAAAAACAAAGAAGTAATAAAAATCCCTATAAAAAGTTCTGTGTTATCTAGTCAGCCTGCATGACTACAGTAAGTTGGCTTTAAAGACTTACACTATATGTAGCTATAGTAGCTTCTCAGAAAATATTTTATATTAAGTTTGTGCAAATAAGATTTTCATTGTATTTTAAAATCAATAAACACGTATCATGCGGAAAACGAATATTTGGCAAAACTTTCGAGACGGCCAAGGTCTATCTACTACATATACACAAATATATATATATATATATATATATATATATATATATATATATATATATTATTTATATATATAAATATACATTAATTTTGGCATTTTATGTTGATATTTAATCACTGCCTCTATTAGAATCGTACTTATGTAAATTTATATGAGAATGAGTGTAATTCATTGGAACTGCTTTGAAATGCACACGTCAATGCGCCTCTAAAGATACAAGTTTCTCCGTTGTTGTTGAGAAACTGATTCGAATTTATGAATTCGTTGCTTTGCATGAAAACCAGAGTGTAGACACGTTTTTAGCCCATTGACGACGTCGTTTCGATGCGTTAAATATTTCAGCTTGATTCGGTTGTTCCATGTTTACGTATGCACAGCGGACGTCTGCTTTATGAGCGTATTGGTTTACAAATATTATCGCCCCTAACAAACAGCACTGTGCTGCACTTGGGGCTAACGAATGCAATGCATAGCGACGCCCTGTGCCGCCTCTTGTTCGAACACACAAGCAACAAATTCAACAAATATAGGTTCTATTGATTTATAAAATGCTGTTATCCGCCGGTTTTCAAGTCGTCTTCTTAATACTACCGGTTATCGCGTCCGTATACTCTTCCCATTGAGTATTTTGATTTAGTAACATATTAGAATGAAACGTTCGTGCAGCAAAAGGTCAAGTAACTTGCACCGATAGCATTGCATTTAGTTAACATTAGCTTGTTCTGTTAATTGTAGCTCAACTTTACAGACTTGCTTACTAACAGATTTCATATGATTACCATTAACATTGATTGCTGCTGACATTTACATTGCTGTTAAATACCTTAACATATGTTAACACAGTTCCCTTTGCATTGAAATTTGTTCTTTTGGAAATATAATTTTTAAATTTATTTAAATGTCTGAAGTGTTTACTCTAGAGTATTTTGTATTCGTTGAGACTCTGAACTCTCATTTTGTATTCCATTTTATTAGCTTTTTTTTCATTGGCAATATGTTATGCCAAGCTATCTACCCTCACTATGCTTTTTGGCAACTTTGTTGCTGCCTCTTTTTTAGCTTTATTTCATTTCATATTTTATGGCAGGTAAACAACAAAAGGCGGCGCAACTTTTCATTTTGTGGCTTTTGAAGTCGCACGCTTGGATTGTTCTTCACATATTTATAGGTCGAATGCTAAAATGTGCTTTATCAAGGATGCCAAACACAAAAACACACATGCATATATAATTAATATTAGTATGCACATTTAATTATTATTTGCAGCAAGCTATTGCTTGTGCTAATTATACGCTTTTAACAATGGCCAACTTCTAAGCAAAATATGAATTTCCATATAATTTCCATGTTAGCCATATTCACGAGAAATCAGTATATTTGTACTAAATTTCCCCAAAACTAGCGCAAATATTTTGATGATGTCTTAATGATTTTTGCCAATTCAACTGATAACAGTTAACGGGCTCAGTCAGCTGTTGAGTACCTTATCAAATTGTCATCATCTTCCGGGTAAATTGATTCATCAGTATAATCCATTCTTTTCATTCGTAGTGGTGCTCTTATCAAAAGTGGACAAGCAAGCGTACTATTTAGGTTCTTTTTTTCATTTAATCAAATTTGCAATTCAAAGAATAATATTTCTTATTTCGATTATTTTAAAATTTTACTCAAGTTGCTTGACACACTTCACTCCTTCTGAATTGCGTGTACTTATCGACAGAGTATATAAGCAAGGCTACAGTTTCCTAAACACTTTAGTCGCGTTTACGTTTCTTTTCTGGCTTAAATTGCGTGCACATTTCCATTGTTTGAAAGCAATTGTATTCGTAAGTAGACATATAAACACACATATATATATATATATATGTATATATATATATTATATATATTTATATATATATATATATATATATATATATATATATATATATATATATATATATATATATATGTATCCAGAATCGTTGTTGTCATTCTACACTAACGCATTATTTCATAGATATACATTTAATTCTTATTAATACTCTGGCGTCCTATGTTGGATTGTTATTTATAAACATGTCAGCTGCGACATTGCTTATCTCAGGTGACGCAGGTGTAGCTCGCATCAAAACAGAACGGGTCAATAAATAAATAAAACAAACAAACAAACAAACAATGAATGGAACACGACGCTGTTGCTCGCTTGATTGCCCTGTGGCGTGGTGGGTGGCTGACTTGTTGGCTGGCCCTAAGGAATATTTGTATTTATAGCACAATTTGCATAGCACAAATTGTTCAAGGTCGAAGGCAACCGCAGCCATTTTGTGAGAAATTCACTGGCAGCGAAAGCAAATACAAACGCAGTATTATTATTAATAACAACAATAACAAGAGCTAAATTTTCCCCTGAACTGGCATTTGCATTGTGTGGAGCAGAAGCACCAAAGGCAGCGGCAGCAGCAGCCTTGAACTACTAACCATTTGGCAGTACGGCAGCAGAAAGTGAACCAGCGAGTAGAAAAAACTCATGAATCGTAGATAAACCTGCACAATATCGTTTGGCTACCTAAGCCGAGTCGCCGCGGGCTTTGGACTCTCTAGTCAGCCGCACATCCGATCAGTTTTGAGATCGACCAGCCAGACTTGTGCAGCAGGTAACACACATGCCACGGGCTTGACCTGTTTTGATTTCTGTGGCTGTTGCTCCTTTTTAGTTGCATAGAGATGAGAGCGAATAGTCGTGACTGAAAAGGAATCCCAAAGATACATCCAATTCACAAATTTGTTCTGCGACTTTGTGTCAGAATATGTAATTCTTTCCGTTTGGCCTTGCTCAATTAAACTTTAATTCTAGTTACCTGTTAAGCATAAACAAGAATTCTATTCACATCGTGACACGTTTCTTCAGTAGCATCCATCTCTACAGTCTGCCGTATTTCATTGTGTCTGTTTGTTTTCTCAGTGTGTGTGTGAGCTTGTGTATTTGTGTGTAGTTTGATTTTTATCAAATTTTTGTTACTGCTGCGGGCTGCTCTCTTTTTGAGCCTCGTCTAACTGGTTTGGCTTGTTTGGCCATTTCTCGGGCCATTCATATTTGCTACGTGCGCTGTGCTCACGTTGTTGTCCCTTTTTTCTAGAGAACTACGAAAATTAGCGTATCGACCACAAAGGCAAACAAATGTCTGGGCATGAGTCGTTGTTCTGCTGGGTTCTTCGGGTTACCGGGGGCTTGTTGTTGTTGTTTGCTCTTCTCGTCTGCTGTTTGTTTCTCGACCGATCACGTTTTAGTGTGTCCCCCACACGACGATTCGAGAATGAACTCTGCGCAATCATGTTGCTAAAACGAGCATATTTGCAGCGCGAAATTAATTGTTACACCTGTCCAGCTGTCCCTGTGCCCATTACCGTGCACTTTTCCATAAGGGTGCGTCGGATATTTGCCTCCATTCTGGCTGCCTTTTGTTTATTTTCTCACTGTTATGCGAGTTGTTGTCGCATTGTTTGCTTTTCGCCATTATTTTTGTTATGGTAATTAAAGTTGAGTTTTGTTAGCACATGGCTCTATCGTATCTCTTCGTTGCCATAAGCCCCTTAAAACACACGTAACATCAGGCTTACACACAGACACACAGTGGCGCTTCTTGTGACGAGTTATGTTATAGTTGAGCACAAAGTGCGTCAGCAATAAGTTTCCTTTCACTTGTTTGTCAAACAACCCATCCGGCCCACATAGTTATATAAGCTGCCTTGTTGCATATTCAAAGGATGGAATTTTGAAATAGGAATTCCTTTTTGACTTTGTAATGTGAGGCTGGAAATCTTAAGTCTTAGAGTTTTAATACCGAAAGTAAATTAATATTAATTTAATATGAACTGAAATGTTTATAAAAGCTGTGTATATGAAATTATGTGAATGTACATTAGATAAATGTGCAAGCTAGAACATGAGCTATTAGATATTAAGAATAGAGAGTTTACCGAGCTATTTACCAAATTGTATTAAGTATTAAACTGAAAGAGGTACAAGCAGAGAAAATAAGGAAATTCTTGGAAACTTAAAGTACAAACTTGTATTTGCCCAAGAAATCCCATAACGCATCGTCAGAGATTGTGCTTTTGGCATAATTTAGCTAAATTCCTGTACGAATTCCTGTGCTTCACCTAATTTGTTGTTGCCAATGTGTCTCATATGGTCAAGAAGTTTGAAATCTATTCATTATAAATAATTAGGCTTTGTGTAGATGGATTTTATGAATGGCGCTCTGCACATGCAGCATACATATTCACACACTCACTCACACATCTCAACACACACACATACAAACGTACATTTAATATCCTTCCTCTCATGCTATCCTTGCCACTTATATGCTTATGTATATATATATTTTATTTATAGTTTTTTTTTGATCCATACGCATTCGTACCTAACATTCCGTTTGTGTGAATTTTATGGACAAATCCAACTTCCGATTCGCTTGTGGAAGCCAGCAGCTGGACCTTGGCCAGGTCATCGCCGCCGCCACCACCAAGCAGCCAGAGAGCCTTGCAAAAATGCATTAAACAGTTACAAAATTAAATTGCATGACAAATAAGAAGCGCATAACAAATAACTGAAACAAACACAAACAAGCATCAAAATATATCTGTATAAACAGAAAATCCAACACTCTGGCCTAAAAGCACATATTGTCAGCCGTATCCCTGTCATTGCATCCTGGTCGCAGCATATGTAAAGCTGCTTCGCTCTCGCTAACATCCCATCCATATTCATCCAAACCAATAAACCATATGAGCAGCATGAGTCTGTGGAAGCGCATCTCGAGCCATGCCGACTGCGAGCAGCGCATGGCGGCTTACTACAATAAGAAGGGTCTGTACGACCTGCGTCTCTGCTTGGCGCCCTGGATCGAAGACAGAATAATGTGAGTAGTTGACCCTAGTGTTCTCAGAGTGGCGATTCTTTGCCTGATCAGTGGGTGAAACCAAGGTATTCAGACTAAAACACTGCTAGGTATGGGCGCGGGCTGTAAATACATATTTATAAGGTTTTTCTATTCTCCACACAGAAAGGCTTTGTTTGCTGGAAGAAAATTTTTATTAATATATGTTGAAGAGAATGTTTAATGTAAATTAAACAAACCATATCAGATGGTTCTTCGGAGGTCGAGCTTAAAGCTTATAAGTTTATATATTCTATTCTAACGGGTTTTCTTTCTCTCTCTCTGTGTTGCTCTCTTTGTTTTTCCCATGCAGGTCTGAGCAGATTACGCCTAATTCGACAAATCAATTGGAGCTCGTCGCTGTTAAGTTTATTGAGGATCTACAGCAGAAACTTTTATCAACACGTGCCAGTGATCAGGTGCTAAAGTACCGTCTGGTTGAGCTCTGTGCGCTGATCCAACGCACACCGGCCCTTGAGCTATATACGCATCTGCGCAGCGGAGTGCAAAAAGAACTGCAATTAGCCGCCGAGAAGAGTGTCGCCGTTGCCACCGCAGGCCAATCGATGCCTCTGAACACGTATAATATGAACAATGCCGCAGTAGTTGCCGCAGCCGTTGGTATGAACACTGGCTATGTTGATGCTAGTGAATTTGTAGGTGTTGCAGGCACCGGTGTATCCCCAGTTGCTGGTGGCATGCCAGCCGGCATTATGCATAATATGGCTGAAACTACAGCTCCCGGCTCGATGGGCCCAGCTAAAATGGAATTGTATGAAGTACACAATCAGATATTCCAAAGCTTCAACGAATTCACAACATGCTCTGAAAATCTAAGAGTTTTGGTACAGAACTATCGCTGTATGTTAAACGCACCCAATTCGCCCGATGCGGAACGAATGTTCAAGAGCTTGATTGAGGATAAGACCGCACTGGTGGCTAGGCTGCGACGCAGTTTTCTGTTTTACGATCAACTGCAGGATATGGTCATAACGGAGCTTAAGAACTGGCGACGCCAACAAGCCCTAGCTGGCAATGGAGCACAGTTTAGCGAGAATATGCTGGATGATATACAGCGTTGCTTTGAGCTGTTGGAATCGTTTGTCACCCATCTGCTGACAGCTGTCAAGGAAACACTTTTGGTGCGCATAGTAAACGATGATCCCGATCTGAATTGTCTGCTTGAACAAGTGCAGGTGGCACAAAAGAATCTAGTATGCTCTGCTTTCATTGTGGATAAACAGCCGCCGCAGGTAATGAAGACAAATACACGCTTTGCGGCCTCAGTGCGCTGGTTACTTGGATCACAGCTGGGCATACACATGAATCCGCCCACAGTCGAGTGTATTATTATGTCTGGTGAGTGGATTTCTAGCACATCAATCGCATTTTGAATTGTATCCCTAATTGTTTATGGTTTATATTTGCAGAGTTGCAGGCGCAGCGCTTTGTCACGCGTGGCACACATATGGATGTGACCAATGGCAGTCTGGCTGGACAGTCGTCGGGCGAGATACAGAACTGCTCCAGCACCATGGAGTATCAGCAGAGCAGTCATGTATTCTCTGCTAGCTTTAGAAATATGCAGCTAAAGAAGATCAAGCGCGCCGAGAAGAAGGGCACCGAAAGTGTCATGGATGAAAAGTTTGCGTTGTTCTTCTATGCGACCACAACAGTAAATGATTATCAGATTCGCGTCTGGACACTTTCGCTACCCGTGGTGGTTATTGTGCATGGCAACCAGGAGCCACAATCTTGGGCCACCATTACTTGGGACAATGCATTCGCAGATATTGTACGTGATCCGTTTGTGGTCACAGATCGTGTCACTTGGCGTCAGCTGTCAGTTGCACTTAACACCAAATTTGGATCGTGCACACAGCGTGCCCTAACATCGGAGAATTTGGAGTTTTTATGTAAGTTAAGCGAGATGAAACTTTTCCTACGTTGACCGAATAATATCTTAATAACTTTCTTAGTTGAGAAGCTGCAGCGTGATAATATTGCCGGCGAGCGCAATGAGTTTATTTCATGGAATCAATTTTGTAAGGAGCCATTGCCAGATCGTACTTTCACTTTCTGGGAATGGTTCTTTGCCATTATGAAGCTGACCAAAGACCATTTGTTATCCATGTGGAAAGCGGGCCGTATTACGGGCTTCATCAACAAGGCCAAGGCACACGATGATCTCTTGCGCGCCGTTACAGGCATAGGCACATTTTTGTTGCGTTTCTCCGACAGTGAATTGGGTGCGTAAATTCATTTTAGTTGGTTAAGAGCTTCGTTAATATTATCGCTTTGTTAGGTGGTGTTACTATTGCTTATGTAAACACTTGTGGCTCGGTGACAATGCTTTCGCCGTGGACTGCACGTGATTTCCAAATACTTAATTTGGCTGATCGCATACGAGATCTGGAAATGCTGCGATGTCTGCACCCGACCGATATCAATGTGCAACCATTGGATCGCGATCTCGCTTTTGGTGACTTTTATACACAGCGTTCTGGTAGGACTATAAGCCAATGAAATTAAATTTTAATTGTTTACTAAAGGATTACCTGAAGATTTGATATTGTTTGACAACATATGAGCATTGACAAGGTCTCTAAACAAGATATATTTATAAGCTTGTTTGTAAATTCGTTTAAAATTTGGTTAGTGTAATGCTAAGTGTAATTGTCAAACAAGTCAACTTAGGTCTCCTTTGTAGCACATGACCACACATTAACAATTGACACCTCTTTTTTATCTGAATAGAACCAACGCCCCGCGGCGATGGATATGTTCCCAGCACGATACGCGTGCAGGTGCGTACCAGTGGGGATACGGGCTCCATCAGTGGCACGCCTCATCATTCAATGCAGTCACCGCCGCAGGATAGCATGTCGATGGGAAAGTAAGTTTTGCACGGTCGACCTCTTACTAACATCTAGCGTCTCTCTGACCGACTCTTCCTGATATTTGTTTAGCTAAAATTTTTTTTATATATTGTTTTTTTTTGGTTGCTCCTGTTTACTGGGGAGTGAACTCCAACCGAATCCAAAGCAAACCCTTCAAGTAGGGTCTTAGTTTCCTTGCAGTCTCAGCTGTATTTTAATTTTATTTATTTGGCCCATAACATTTTCAAGAGTTTAATTAGATTGCAATACTTTGAAATCGAGAGGGACATAAAAACAAAAAAAAGCGATATCAAAAATGTTTAACAATTCCACTAAAACAAAAAAATAATAAACAAATTTGTTCACTGGCGTTTATTGTTTATGTTGTTTTGCTTTTCCTTTTTTTCTTTTTTTTTATTACCTTTACTAATATTAACAATAAAGAAAACAACGATTGTGCTACGCAGCTGTGGTATAAACTATGTTACTTACTCTACTCTTTGTTTATTTTCATTTTCTACTTTTATGCGTTTTTGATTTGTTGTGCAAACACTCGGTGTTGTGGTGCCCATCCAGTTATTCTCCACGTAGTGGCATCATGTCTTATAATCCATCGAGCGTCGCAACCACATCCTATTACAGGGATGATTCTGATTCAGATGATAGCACTGTGGCGCGTGAGCTCGAGAATTATGTCAACAATACAGCGCCAGACGATCCCATACTGGATCAGATAAGTCACACCATATTCAATGTGTGCGCCAATGGGCAAGAAGCACAGTGGATGATGCCCACTAAATCAACATATGCCGTGCCATCGCCCTATAATGAAACAGTCCAATATTAAAAACATAAATTCGAATTGCAGGCTAGTTGCGGTTGTGCCTCTTACCGAAAGGTATTTTTTGATACCTACATATCTATCCATATATTTATGTACCAATCGCATACGCAATCGCATCAATATCACCCAGCAAAGAACAAACAAGCAATAAACCAACAATTCGATTTTTGATTCTCAAAACAAATAATCATCATTAGTTTGTTTGTTGTGTGCCACGGCTCTAACAGCGTGTCCATCATTGCACCGCCCTATCCGAGCCTCTGCATAACATAAACTCACGTCTTCACTCGCCACTCGCCACTAGCCACTCGCCACTTGCCACTTGCAACATTCGCCAATTGTCACATTCATTAGATATGCCCGCTGTCGTTGCCTACTTTACTAACTTTTCAAACTTATCAGGTCGCTCGGTTCTATGATCTCATATTCAATTATTTTTGTTGCCTTAGTTGTTCTACTTCAAAGTATTGCCATCTTATTAAGCTTTTCAGCAGCCATAACAATCCAATATGTATTTCTACGTATACAATGAAATTGATATCTAATGTAATTCTATATTCTAATTTTTGATATCATCGCAGCTTACAGAATAGCACCATCATGCATTTGTAAATGCCAAAAGAACATCCACAGCAATGAATACAATAATAGACAACAATTGCATTTTCAGCAAGCAACTGTTTTTTGGGGCTTCTTTGAAATTACAAGAATACACAAAATATATAAACAATAAACAAGTTGATTGCATGTATATTTTTCCTTTTTATATACCTCTTTATTATGTTTGTTCGTAATTGTTGTTACCATCACTTGATGAAACTTGATGTTATTGTTGTTAATGTTGTTAAATTGGCACGAGAATCGAATGCCTTCGACGTAGGCGGGGGGCACCGTTCGTATAGATTAACAGTTTTTCAATCGTACACCTTTTACCACATATTTCTTTTCACTAAATACATTATTCGTTTATATCACAACTAACATCATTTGCCGACTCATTCCAATGATTCACACACATTTGTATTTGTTTTAGTATAACTCATGCGTCTTCTTCTCGTTTACTTGCATTGATTTATTTATTTAATTAATTTTGATTTTCTATTTTCTATTTTCAAATTTTCTTCAATTTTAGTGGTAGTGATTTTCCCATGGCGGACTTTGATACGATGCCGAATTTCGATGTGTATAAACTATAAGCCTATTCAAAGCATACGCCACATTTATATATACTTATATATATATATATATATGTATATGTTCGCAAACGATATATATGTATGTGAAGAAAAGAATGTAACATGAAATCGCGTAAACAAATGAATCCTATAAAAAGAATTTGCCGCTATTAACGACGTCCATTAGATGTTTACTCTAATCAAGCAACCAATATACCCTACAATTCACACAAAATCGGGCACATCGACCTTAACTTATCAAACTATTTTAACCCAAATGTAAATTTTACATATTTGGAATGCATCATTGTGGCATGTGTTTTATTTTTGGTATGTATATAATTTATTAGTTTTTATATTAATACAAACCTATTTCGGTAGCCCGTAAAGACACAATAAAGTAAGGAGAAAATTTTTGTGGTTGTGATCTCCAATTCGTAGAAACACTTAAAGTTACCTTTGTAAGAGTATTATATACACACAAATACACTGGATGAAACGATAGCTACTGTAACTAGTAAACGATTTAAGTAAATGGAAAATGTTTTAGAAAGAAATGTGTTTTATAAAAGTTTTATTCAACAATTTTATCAAATGTTTATCGTATATTCGAATTTATATTGTTGAATGTATTTTAAAATATATAAATATATATATATATATATATACAAATATCTAATTGGAGTGACACAAATTGGAAAAGCTGGTTTCAGTAGTCGCCTATATGTATTGGCTCTCTGATAGACTAGTCGAGAAAATGAGTTTGAACTGAGGAACGGATTGTATACGAATTTACACATAGCCAAAATATATTTATATGTATGTTTATCTAGTTGTATGTATAGAAGATTTAACTTAAAAAACCGTAAAGTACATTTTGAAATGGAATTTCATCTAAATGTTAAATGTGGTTAAGTGTTTATGCTAATTGTTTGTTTTTCAATTATTAAACAATGTTTTATTTATTCTTGCAGCATTTGTGAAACGCCAAAAACGAATCAACTAAACGACAAGAGCAATGCATGCAAATTGCGGCACTTCAACACACACACACAGCCCACACACGTCACATTACACATACGCACACACACAAACACACGCACAGAATACCAGATATTAAGATTTTAAATTGTGCTTAAATATGTATATGATTTTTATATACGCAATTTACATAGGTGTGTGCGTCCCTGTGTGTGTGTGTGTGCGTGTGTGTAATATGGTTTTAGACACGACTTTGTCAATTTTGTCAAATGTCTGTATGAAAATGATTTAATTTTAATGGATTGCGTGATCAGCACGTGAATTTAGTTAGTTTCCTTTTGTAACTACGTATATTTGTTGAATCTAAATTTGTGAGTTTTATTATAATTTAAAATCGTTTATTTTGTATACGTTTAAGTTATTTAGTTGGGACACAAATGTACCTCAATTGTGCTCATTTTAGTTATACATTACGTAAGTACGTATTATACATATAAATATCTGTATATGCATGCATATATATATGTCTATATATGAATTGCTTTATGTATAAACCCCTTTTCATTGGCTTCCATGCTGCAAATGCAAACAAATTTCATTTATGTACTATATTTGATATGATTTTCATTAAGGACAAAGTGTGCATTGCATTAAAAATGCGTTAAAAAAAAAACAAAAACAAAACAAATATATAAACAAACTGTTGCTTCTGTCGCCCACACCAAGGACACAAAAGCATGAGAAATGATAAACAGATGAAAAGTAGACGACGATGAGGATGAAAATACTATTTTTTTGTGTAAACAATTAAGCTTTTAATGTGAAACTGTAAGAATTTTATAATACTTCTAAGTAACCCAACTTAATCAATAAATATATACACACTATATATATATATGTATATATATATATATATATATATATATACAAAGATTAAAAACAATTGAAGTTAATTACACATTTTTGTGCAGCTGTTAAAGCAAATTTGAATTGAGCAACGACAAACTCTTTATGTGTGTTCGTGTTGAACGTAACGTTTTCAATTTTTAAATGTTTAAATATAAATTAAAAGCTCGCGCACACATTCCCATAAACACAAACACCATACACACATACACTCACACACAACACTCACTCTGATATTGGGAAATAGTTTTGAAAATGTGCACATTTATTGATAAAAATGGAGTTATTTTTTTAAGTGTAAGCAATATACGAATTGAAAGAACTAAAGAACTATTCTTGTCAAAATGGCCAATAAAGATTTGATTTTTAACATTATTTAAGAGTGTTTTGTTTGTTTCTGTTCTCTCACCTTGTAAGTAGAATCTGAAACATATGAATTTACTGTAGGCTTAAGAGATTGTGATGAATGCTCTGAAACTGTCTGCTGGTTATGGCTAGATGGTTATGGGTACTCAACTCGTCTGTTTATTGCGAGCAGCTTACAAACTGGTAAATGTTTGCTTCTACTAAGTTCCAAGTTGACAAAATCTCGCTTAAGTGAAAAAAGTAGTCAAACAAAGAAATTCAAATAAAAATTGTGTTTTTTATTGTTGGTACTAAGTTGGTGTGCATCAGTGAGTCAGTCATTTGAATATATCTATATACATTTATGATATAGTATTGATATATTCATATGTAATCACTTTTTGTCGGAGCAGCACTTGTCCTTGGGTTCGTTCTTGCAGGCGCACTTGCATTGCTGGCTGCAGGCGCAGTTGTCGCCGCACTTGGTGGCCGAGCACTGGCAGTCTGTGGGCAACGATACCATAATATTTCTCCAATTTGCTTTCTATATATATATGTGTATATACTCACTGGTTCCACAAGCCTTGCAACCCATTCTTTGTTTGTTTATTTGTTTATTTGTGTTTTTGTTTAGAAGTGTGTTCGACACGATGTTTTCTCGCTGACTTTGTTGACTCTGTTCAGTGCCGCTGGTATTTTATAGATTTCTGGCTAATTCCGTCTTTTGCACACCATTCGGGGGCTAACAAGTGGAATCATCAATTAACAAGTATTAACCATATACATAGCTGGCTTATCAAGGCGTGCGCAAAATTGCGTAGCCGACGCGATATCAGCGTATTCACTTTTGCGCACGCTGAACACATACAGCTGCACACGGCTTGTTTTATTTGTCTTATCAGCTGTGCGAAACGATATAAAAGGCGGCGTAGCGAGCCCATTGAGCAACAGTGTATCAACAGCAGTCGTTGTGTTAAGAATTTTATAAAACAAAGTGAACTATAATAAAGATGCCTTGCAAAGGATGCGGAAACAGTGAGTAGAGTGAAATCCCCGATCAAGTGATGGTCTATATTAATGAGCCCAATCCTGCTTTAGACTGCCAGTGCACGTCCGGCAAATGCGGCGGCAACTGCGCCGGAAACCAACAATGCCAATGTGCCGGCAAGACAGCTCCCAAGTGCTGCCAGACCAAATAAGATGACGTCCAAAGCAAGGCCTTATATGAATACCCAGCTCCATATTGAAATCTCCGACTGATTAATTTTCTACCAAGAAGTTTAATAAATTATATATTTAATAATGAATTGAAATTAACCGTTGTTTGCCTAAGTCTTTCGATCATACAATTTGGCTTGAAGCCTAGAAGATGCTCGAGGCTAACACATTGAGCCGAGTCATTTGTAAGGTAAATCTGAGGGAGTAACAGCTAAAGATATGAGTTCCGTAAAAATGATTATTGTTCTACAAATAGGACAATATCGTAAGTTTCAAAAGTTGGAAAGTTGTTTAATTTGCAGCCAAGCAAAACACTCAACAATCATACAGGCACAATATGTGTCTACTCAAGAAACTAAAGTATCATCATTCAGTTTAGGGGCACTCAAGTCGACGTAGTCTTTAAGCTGGCAGCAAGTGGGGCTTGGGTGACCAGGGTAGGTTGCCCGGCGAGTCCTTGTGCAATGGCTAACAACTGTTCAGGGCATGTAAGTGCGCAAGCTGCACTTGGGGACGCTGATTGCATGACAGGTTGACAGACATTTAGTGGGGGCCCAGGTGGGACGGTAAACACGAATGTATCCAAAAAGTGCATTAAGCGCACTAATTGCAATTGACAATTGCATTACGCTGGCCCGAATGGTGAGTCAAGACCTTGTCCTCAAACCGTGCAACAAAATTTTCAATTTCAGCGTTTTTAATAGTGTTAAAGCGTCGGAAATGAAATCGCGCTCTGAAACTTGCTGTTTGCGCAAAGTCATCAAACTTAATTTGTATGGGGGGAAATTCGAGCTCAAATGTTTTTACAGCCATTTCCGGAACGGTTGCTAGTCGAAATGTCAGTGGCACTCGATTTGCTTGCCTTGGAATGACACACGGATATGTGGCAAAAAAGATAGAAAAAGAAAAACCTTCAGCATTCTGGCAATAACTCAAAAAAATATAGTCATGCAATGGTTTTGAATGTTAAAATAAACATAAATGGGAGAGTATATGAAATAAAATATTTGAGCATTTGATTAGTTATTGATGAGCTACTGGAACTTAAATTCAGGTGAGAATGAATTTCATACTTATTAGCTATATACAAATCTTTTTATCAGGGTATATTTGAGTCGAATAGTTAATAATTATTTTCAACATTGTTTGTTGTATTGGGCAGTCAGCGGAAGTTGTTGTCACGGCATTTCAGATTTGTGTTGATGTTAAAAATAACGCGAGAAATTCTTTTCGTTTTATTTTTGGCTTGGTTTGGCTTCGAGCGCAAACCCAAATGGCGATACCTGGTCCGAGTCGACATGAGATGCAGCCGCAAGCGGGTCAGGGCGATGGTGAGTGCGATTCGTTGTCGGGAAAGTTGCGGCTTAAGCCACACGCTGCGTATACGCGATATGCGAGCCATTTAATTCGCTGTCGCGGCCTTTAAGCACAAACGCAAACAGTTAATTACGGCATTAAGTTTTCATGCTGCAGTCAAAAAAGGCGGCATTGGCCGGGCCAGCAAGGGAGCGAAACAACTGCAATGCGGGCACTTCGTGAGCGCTTTGTCGCCAGCAGCAGAACGACAGCCGGGAGCATGAGCAGGAGCAAGAGCAGGAGCAAGAGCAAGAGAGCTGAAGTCACTCTGAGTGCGAGTGCGAGTCCATGAAAAGAATGTGACGTCGCATCACTTATGCATAAGAACATTTTAACTTTTCGTTAGCCACTTTAGACTTGGGCACGTTCCAGGGCCATGGAGATGGTAAGCGTGACTCGGGCTGGATTCGATGGTTGGGATACGTCGGCTCGTTATGGGGCATGTTTATCTTTTGCGTGTGACTTTTGCCTTTTGGCTGGCTCAAGTTTTTCTATTGTTGCGGCCAAGTGTTGAAATCAAATAGTACTGAAAAGCAAGCACACACACACTCAGACACACACACACTTATACTGTTGCAGTTGGCAAACAAACATAAATTAATGAAATGCACAAAAACTCTACTGTCTCTCGCTCTCTTACCTTGACTCTGCAATGTCGGAATATTCTTAATAATTTATTGCATTTTGTTTGCTAAGCGCTTCAAAACTTGCTGAACTTTTCAACATAAATTAACAGATTAGTTGTTGCCTGCCAGCAACAGCAACAACAACAACCACCACTACCACTACCACTAGGAAATATATTTTCAACTTTTAGCAGGTGGCCTTGGAAAAAAATGCGGATAGTTGCTTTTGTGTCTGCCACAACAGCTGCTAATTTCCACTGTACTATGCTGAGGATTGCGCTTAAATGTTGCCGAAAAACTTTTGCAAACAACACGCACTGCAATCGCCGTGGGATCCACTCGCCTTTGGCCACTATAAATCTTTGCTATTTTGGCAAATTTGTAAATCTCTTTGGCCTCCCTTACAGCCGGCCAGACCCGACGTGACTGTGGAAACTGCAAGCATTTGGCATCAAATATATATATATATTTTAATTTGTAATTCGTGTTACTTTCGCTACTTAATAGACAGAACTCTTAAGGCTTTGTTGGCTTCGGCTTAAAGTGCTCACTATTTGCCAGCTATTGTGATTTACTGCCATTCGATTTCAGCGTTCCCAAATGAGTAATCAAAGCAGCATTTTCGCTCGTCATTTAACATTTAACGAAAACTCATTTCGTTTTCGATTTGTCGCTGATTTCCCAAAACACTTTCAGAAACACACACCCGCACACACAAAGACGAGCGCTGTAAGGATGTGTCTGATGACTGCGTGAATGTCTTTGGCTTTGGCAAACACATTAAGCGCCACATCCTGGGCGCGTCTCAACTATCGGCCCGGATGTCCTGCCTAGCCCTGTATTTGCTAGCCGCCGACCAACTTTGTTGACAGCAATTTGGGATGCACGACTGCACCGTTGACGTTGTCCAAGGCAAGCCCAGTCCATCAAGACCTAATGACAATAGCTGCATTCTCCAGCAATCTATAGAAACTACGTGTGATACGAGAATTTAGTTCGCTGGCGTTTAAGTTTAAAGTGGGATTATTTCCATTTGGTATGCATGAGTTTAAATGATTTAACCCAGTTGCTTGGGTGGACCAACTGGATTCAGTTTATCTAAACGTAAAGTCCATGAATTCACTATTTTATGCAAATAGTTGAACGTAATCGTCACTATTAATAGTTGATAAAAGGGATTTCAAATACATATATAATATAAGGGAATAAATAGCTCATGGAATGAAGCTATCAAAGATTTGGCAAGTATTTCATTTGAGAGATAAATCTGGATAGGCATTCATCATAATTTCAGTTATCCAAGGCTTTAAGTTCGGGCTAAATTAAATATATTTCAAACAAGTGAGAAGCAACTTAGACATTGAATATTAAGTTTTTAAACATAAAATAAAGTTTTCACTGATGTGCCACGCCCCCTATGCCCATATCTTTTTTATCTTGAATTGTATGTTTCAAATTACAAGTCTCTAGAATTTTAACTAATAGCATTTCTGACATACCGATATACTATGTCTCTTCAAAGGATTCAAGTATGAATTTAAAGTTACAGCATCTAAGTTTTCTAATCGAACAGTTTATAATATTAAAAATGAATCAGTTACATAATCTGAGAGTTAAAGCTCCGCAACATATAAGCATTATTTCGAAGAGCTTTCTTGTGTTTCATTCAGCTATTTTTGCAGCTCATTAAGGCTCTTGGCGCGCTCAAAGCTCTAGCTTTTTCCGAGTTTCGTTGTCTTCTAACCAAGTAGTCATTAGCCTGACGTTAAAATTTTAATGCTGTAACATGTTCGGAGCAAATCAACTTTCCCCACGGCTGCGACACAGTTCGTATACTTACCTGTGCTTGTGCACATTTTGTTGTATTGTTAATTAACCGAGCCACGCGAACAGCTGAGGCCAACCTCTGTCAGTTGTCCTGTGCACGCGCTCAGCTGTCAGCCACCAGATTCTACTTGCAGGCTTTGCCATTACGTTGGCAATTGCGCAATGTCTTGTGACTCGTTCGCTATGCAGCTGCGTGTGTTCCCTGGAGCAATGCCCTGTTTGGCTCATTAGCTAACTGCACACGTGCACAAATCAATTTTGCCACGTCCACTCCGAGTCGCACGCTCGCACTTGTGTGACTTCGTGGCGCTACCGCCCCTAATCCCAGCAAGAGTGCACCAGAAACAATCATACGACGCGTTGTCCAAAAGCAATCAAAGTGAATGGCTCTACTACAAAAATCACATGCCACATGCCACATGCTCGCCCCAGATCTAGCAACTGCAAAGGATATGAGCGGTGGCACGATTGGATGTTTTAATAAGCAATGGTTCAATGGAGATGATGCCATAAGTATGCAAGTGCCACATCGTATGTTGCAATTGCTCCAACGCGCTTCCAACTGCATTCTGGGTGCCTAGCCAAAGAGTTATACAGTTCCCACTGCCTGCCCTGCAGTTGATGTTTATCTATTGCAGTGCCTTTGCTTGCCAAGTAGCAGCTTCGCACTGATAAGTGCATCAACATGATGCTCAAATTATATGGTTTCACTTGCCAGCACAGCAAACGAGCTCCATCAGCATTATACAAATACATAAGCACACAGAAATCACAGGAGCGGAACGGAACGGATCGGGCCCACTTAAAGTAAATTCTTGCATATTATTGAATAGTCTAATACGGACCCATGCACTCATTGCATAAAATACAAGTAAAAAAAGAGAAAATCTGTCGAGATTAACAAAGCCCATTTGCTTCTTCCCCTGTTATATACAAATACTCTTTTGCTTTATCAGTGATAAAAAAATGATATTAGCTCCGGCTTATCCCGTAGATCTGCATAAGCCAGAGCTGTCAGTCCCACTTTATAGTCGGTGGGCACCGTTTCGTAGTGACCGGGCTGCTTCTGGTAGGCCACGAAATTTGTGTAGCTGTGACGCTCAAACTTGTAGTTTTTGCCCATGCCAGCAAAGAGTTGCTTTTCATAGGTATTCGGTGGCGGCTGTTTCGTTTTGCTGGTGGCTTTTGGTATGGACTGTTTCTTGCGTAGATAATGCAACAGGGCCAACGATGTTGGCGGCAGCAAGGCGGATTTTTTTAGCAAATCTGGATCAGCAATGCTGTTCGCCTGATTCGAGCTGACATGTGATTCGTATAGATATGTGCGAATATTCACGCCATATGGTAATCGCATCAGAAATCGATCTCTAAAGCTGGTTCTATTGATGCATTCAGATAACAGCCTGTCGCACTTGAAGTGCCCGAGGTGCCATGGGCCAGCCTTGTGGCAAAAGTATGCCTTGCCATTCAGTTTGTGTGGATTGGCAGTCAGGACCCGGGTCAAGGACTTCTCGGTTAGGTAAAACATCATAGCATACTTGTACCTCTCGGAACGTTGGAGTACATAGACGCGCTTCAAATTGCCAAACGAACTGAAGAGTTCGAAAACCTGGTGATGTACAATATCAACACTCAAATCCCGAATGTACAAAACATGTTTAGTATCTAGATCGGCTCCCGATATAAGCTGACTTGGTGGACCATATGATCTCTTGGTTGATGGATGACCCAACGGTTGACTACCTTCAATTAGATTTTAATTACGATTCCGTATATACATCTAAGTGTATGACATACCGGGCTTGTTGCTCGGCGGCTGAGCAACAGTCAAGTCAATTGACTGGCATCTTTGCTTTTGGTTGTTATCACTCCGTAAAACTTGTGGATCGCTCGGTGTCGCTACAGTATACAGCGATGGTCGACGATATGGTTGCCTTGTCGTTGTAACTTCAGACGATGGAACTGCGGTCAACTGAGTTGCTTGAGATTGAAGCACTGGTGACTGGGGCTCTGAAACAACTATTTCATTACTTTTTTATTAGACTGAAATTAAAGTTACTCACTAGCAGTATTACTCGTAAGATTAGAACTTGAACTATCGTTGGTATCTCGCGTTTGTGTTCGACAGACATTGTTTTGAAGGCGTTGATCCATGTACTGTGATACCGTCAAATACTGCGATGGTCTTCGACTAGGCAGTTTTGTTTGCTCCGTTGTTTGTGTTTGTTGTGCTGGTGCTTTAATATCTGCAAGTGGTGGAGTCTCTGCAATTTACCAGTGAATGACTATTTTAGAAAACTTAGACCATGCTTTGTTACCCGGCATATGAGTGACAGCAATTTCTGGGGTCTTATTGCTTGGAATACTTGGAGCTTTGCTCGTTGGTTTCGGCGTCAACTGTATTGATTTCGGTTGTGAATGATTTGTTGATTGAAGCCCTGCGGATTGTACTTCCGGTAATTGCACCGAATCTATTTTAGAAAACTTAGACAATGCATTGTTACCCGGCTTATGAGTGACAGCAATTTCTTGGGTCTTATTGCTTGGAATACTTGGAGCTTTGCTCGTTGGTTTCGCATGTGAATTATTTGTTGATTGAAGCCCTGCGGATTGAACTTCTGAAAGTTGCACCGAATCAATTTTGATTTTAGTTTTCAGTTTCTGCTCAGCTAGAACCTCCTTGACTTCACTGATTTGTTTTTGATTAACATCACCTTGAAGGATTGGATTCGCAGATGGTGTCGTCGGCAGCTGCGATAATCTGCGATATGAGCGCTTTGCTGGTACCGAGCACTTTGGCTGATCTACTGATGCTTAAGTAGTGTAAGTCTTTTATGCAATGATTAAGGAAAGTTTTTACCAGTAGCATTCTCCTCGGGTTTAGCAGCAGAAACCACATTTGTCTTTACTTTGTTATCGCTCTGAAGTTTTTGACTCTCGTGTGCTAAGGCCTTCGTCATAGATCTGCGACATGAAGTTCTCGGTGTTGTAGTCTTCGGTCGATCAATTTTCGGGGGTTCTTTCGCTTGGCAGTCTGAAACTGACGAGCTGGTTATCGATCGAATAAAAAGGAGATTGATGTACTTACTATCTTTCTTGGTTTTTGTTTTGCTGTCATTTTGATTCTCTCCTGTCTTTGCTATTTTGCGATATGAACGTCTTGGTTGTACTGGCTTTGTTGATTGAGCTGCAGCTGATTGTTGAGCTAGTCAAGCTGAAGTTGTTATCACTTGTTGCTTGCAGATCTAGATGCCAGTACTTACCTTCTTGCTTCTTCAGTTGCTGCCCAACAGATACGTCTGTGGAATGACGCTTTTTCTTTCGAGTTTCAGTTTTTACGCACGCCTCAGTCAAATGCTGTGATGTTTTGCGATTTGAGCGTCTGGGCAACTGAGACGGCTTATCTTCTGCAATTATTTTACTTTTGTTACATCTTTGACCTTTGATGGATGCCCCGTTTTTACCGGCTTTGTCATCTGCCTGTTTAGTAGCTGCTTTTATTGGCTTACATTTCTGCTTTTGGACCGGCTCATCACAGGAGGATTTCGAGCGACTCCTCTTAAGTGGTTTATTAGAGGAAGATTGTTTTTTGCTCATTTTGGTAACCTATTTGCGAGAAATCGACATTTTTTCTCAAGAGACAAATTTCAAGGACTACTATGTTAAGTGGTTTTCGGAGAGGTAGCTTTGTCATGTGATGTTTTAGTAAAGGAAAATAGCTTCTTCCAGCTGGCTTTGTAAGTATTTTTACCCGTTTCTTTTGATTACGCTCCTGTGCGCAGCACCACAGACAAAGGCATTGCACATTGTTGCACAGACTATTAAACCTGCTGACGAAGAAGATGAAAATGCGTTTTTAATGCAGCGCAAATGTGGCAACTGTTTCTGCATGCCATCACATGTGGCCACCTAACACACATATATACATAGATTTTTCCACTTAACTAACTGGCAGCGCGCACAAAAATTTTATGCAAATTACGTGCCAAGAACTTGAGCAGTTTTTGTTTTCAAAACGCAGCCTTATTACTTAAGTAAGTGCGTAACTTCTATTTAGAAATTGAATAAGCAAATGTCGGCAGGAGCATCCGTCGATGGCCACAAATTTGTACATTTGGGCGATAAACCACTCTCAATGGAACCGAATTGAATTAGCTGCAGGTCCACTTATGTGGCTGGCGGGAATAACGTGACTTGGGTGCACGATTTAGTCAAATAATGCGAAAAGTCAACTCTGACCAGCTGTTGATTAAGTGACCAAACAGTTTGTGAGATAATCGAATTGAAGTATTCGACTAGCTAAGTGGAGTCATTTAATAAATAATCATTTAATAAATAACATAAGTGGCCTTGGCACGTATAAATAAGAATGAGCCATTTAAGGCAAAGCTGTTTCTTGAAATTTATATAAAATAGCAGTTCTCTTTTGGCTAAATAAATAATGTATAATAGAATAAGGTATATGAAATTGTACAGCCAATTCAACTTAATCACTGAATCATTCTTACTCATTGCAAGACAGCTGCAAAAGCAGCCGAGTTTAAGCTCATGGCTTTGGTTGTAATTAGAAACCAAGCTGTAGTCCTTACTCTTTCCATCGTCTGTCTGCAAAGCTGTTTTCATTGACATCGTTATTTTTAAAGAACTCAGTGATATGTATTCGCTTGATCCGTAGCCAACGAAAAGATTCACGTACCACAAACATGCCAGCTAACGTAGCCAACTAGTCACACAAGCATATATGCTAGATACATATATCAAATTTGTTCAGTCTACCCATTTGCATGCTGTGCACTTCGAGAGGGATATCATGTCGTCGTTAAAGAAATCGAATACTTTTTGTGTGCCGCAAATTGACAATGGCAGCGAACTCTGTCTGCTTGGGTTTAATCAGGCACTTCGGCTGTACAGGACACGTACACGGATGCAGCGCAGTGAAACAAAACGAAAATCTTGCAATTTGTCGTCTAAACAATAAACCAAATCCTCGCAGGCAGGAAAAAGCAAATCAGCAAAAAGCGAGCAACGGCAACGTGCACAAATCAAACCCAGTCCGGGCCATTGCTCTGGTGTAGCCAAATAGACAAACGCGACCCTCATGCCAAATGGCTAAACACGATTTAGAGGGCAACAAATATCTTGGACTCGAAGGCTTTGAGCCAGAAGTCAGCTAACGGAAGTAACTTTTTCGATATAGTTTAATCTTTGGCTGGATTGTAGATAGCTTAACCCTTTAATATCACCTCAATGTACTAGCTACAACTATGAGTTACTATCTTATAAGAAGCTCGACTTGCTATGGAAATTGACTCATTTTGTTGTCCGAAGCACTTGTACGGCAACATTCCTTTCATTTCCGCTTGATATATTACTTCACCTACAAAATGTGGATGCTTAGAGAACAAAAAAGCAAACAGGCATTCCCTAGTAGCAGAAGCAGACTAGCACTCTAAAATAAGTTGTTTATTTTTATTATTATTTCCATTTTGTTTTATAGTTAGTATACTCTACATATCCCAGCTGATATATAAAGTGCAATATTTCAGTGGCGGACGAAGCGTGAATATAAACTTTTTGGCGACTTCTCGGGGGCATCGTAAGGCAAACACGATGCTGTTCGTTTGATAAGCCACGACGTGTACTATTTTTATTGCTGTGCCGCTGTGTGGGCATAAAAACATGCAATTTCCATGCATTCATACATATGGCTTCATTCATTCATATATATGCATGTCTCTTAAATATTCAGTTGCTGAAGAGAAACGTTTGTTTCAAGTCTAAAACCATTTTATTGTAGACTTAAGTACTTTCTTGTTGTTGGGCTGCCTCTCAGGCTGATTCCATATACAAGTTATCAAGATGAGGCGAAAGTGTGCCAACATGCAATCAGAGGTTGTCAGGCGGCAATCAAGTGTCGCTTCTGGTTAAAGCTCTTTGCGAGCAGCGATAACTTAATTAAAATTGAACGGTTTTATACCAATCAAAGGATATGCATATATATAGACTGGATCTTATTAGCTGGCAGGCAACTTCAATTCGAATTTACACTCTACTCGATTGCTGGCAGGCCAACAACCCGCACACACACACACGCCGACGCCAGGGTAAATGTGGACTACGTGTCGGTTTCAATGAAATGAAAATATAAAATATGCATTTACTGCAGTCCGCCTCCAGTTACAGATAGTTGCTACCGGCTGCTGCTGTTGCCCGGATAAGTATGCTACGGGCAACGTGCTTTGCGCCGGGGAATTGTGTCGAATGTCATGTGCTGCGCCCCGCATTCAAATGCCAGCTGCACAGTCTGCCCAAAACTGTGATCCTTGCAGCCAGACAGCCAACGGAAACGGAAGCAGCATTGTTCGCCTGCCGAGCAGCACACTCCATAATAAATGTAACGAGCGTATTACAAACACTTACGTATGGCAACTTTAAAGTGCAGCCATCACTCGCATAAGCCTGAGCATAACCACTTGAATGTGCATATATGTACATATGCATATATACCCTGTAGGATTATATATATTGAAATTTATCAAACGCCAACTGTTCAAATATGCATAAGAATGTTGTATCTAGTATTGATTTGTCCTTCTGTCATTTGCCATTTGCGTATCCAAATATCATATTAAATATGAACATAAGCTTGTTATTGTGTTTTATGTCTTTCTCAGCTTCACTCAGATGAGTGTTAGAAACAAATGATAGAAGATAGTTTATAATTAATGAAAATCTGAATAATAAATTAAATAAATAATATAAATAAATATTAATAAAATAAATATCCTTTAATTGTAATTGCAATCTAAACTAAATTTATACAACAGGGGAACTGCTCGTCGAGCAGACTTTTATCCCGAGCATTATGAGTCGCCTTAGTTGCTTTATATCCAACTCGAGTACTTTTGCCAACTGCCACATGCTCGTACATAATTGCTGAATCAGTCGCAAAATAAAATGGACATCAAGGCAGCGACTAAATCAAATGTGAGCCAAGTGAAAACTTGGCCCAACTTTTATGCAAGTATTGTGTGCGAGCGAGAGGGACGCCGGTGAAAATGGGACAGAAGTAGTGAGCGACGGAGGGCGGGCGGAGCCAGACGGGTGGCGGCTGATGGTTGGCGCATGCACTTGAAGTGCTAAAAACTTTGCTGCGCTACGTTAGCAGAAACTTTTGCCAGCTAGTTGTAGCATGAAAAGCAAAAGTTTGCCGTCAAAGCGAAAGTTAAAGCCAGCGCCTGCAACAACAATACGAATCCGAATCCGAATAAAAAACTGAAATAAAGAAAAAAATAAAAAATAAAAAACGATGCTAAAAAGTGCAAAAATAATTGAAGTTTATTTGTCAGAATTAAAGTTGGCAGTTGATAATTTGGATAATTCCGAATTTTTGCTACCTTCTGCCTGCTGACAGCTTAAAATAATTTTTTATGAAACATAAATTTTTTGATAATTAGTTTTAATTTCTGTTTTGAGTATGTGCAATGTAGACGAAGGTCCTGTCATCTCCTATACAAATGGACTGGGTAAGTGCGTTGGCCAACGGGGACATTGTATAGCAGAAAACACAGCGAAATGGCGCAAAACTTTCTCGCATTCTCGCATTCTCGTATTCTCGTATTCCCCAAGCAAGTTGCACGTAAAATTTTTGCACAATTGGCAATCGAAAATTGGAAAAGTTTTTCCTATATTTGTTTTGGCTTCATTGAGTTGACTGTGCTAACTTACACTCATACACACACATATACACATACACACATATACACTCACGAATTGCTTAGATATACACCCACACATAAGCTCACACACAGATTCGTTGGCTGCTATTAGCAAAGTTTTGTATGCTCTGCTTTAGTAGCAGGTTCCCTCAAGTTAAGCAAAAACTTTAACGCAGCAACAACTACCAAAATACCAACAACAAAAACACCAACAAGAGCAACAACAACAATAAACCTAATGGTGTATCTATTGGCAAATGGCCGCGTTTATAATTGCAACTGGCAACTGGCAATTGCCAATTGCCAATTGGTAGCTGGCAATTTTCAATTTGTTTGCATTGCATTGGCAACTTTATGATCGAACCGCACCACTGACCCACTGACAACGCCACCATCAGCCAGCCCAGTTCAGTTCAGCTCACTATTTTCCACTTGACCAAACTCTGACTGAAGCAATTAGAGTGCAGCCAAAAGACGCTTTAAGTCTGTTTAGCCAACTTCTACAGCGATTTCCAGTGCTGTAAAATGTAATGAATTCGGTTAAAATGAACATGGAGAATGCAGAATTGATGTTAAGCTATAAGAACGTCACTTAAGTGCGCACATTATTTATTTTTCCTACAAATAAAACTATATATTAGTTATATAAAAGATTAGCTTATGCTCTAGTTGCAGATACCCTACTGAGAGATTGCCAGAACCCCATGGCGAGCACATGTTTACGCACACCTTGAATTGGCATTTTCAATAGATTCAGTGTATTGAAATGGTTCAGTTTCTACTCCGGTAGATTGTTCAGTTTTAGGTAAGAGCTGTAGTCATTATGATTTTATGGTCTATTGTCATGCCGGCAGCTACGCAACCTGTTTTATTTGAAGCTCTATAATTCCTGTTGGTCTTGCTTTATTCCATGCATTTCATTTCGCTGCATGAATTATTAATGGTTGTACGCATTCGCCTGTCGGGACAGCGTTTTGTGTGCTCTAAAATACGTGTAGCCTGAATAAAGCTCGCCTATAGCTGGCCATTTGCTAATGAAGTGCTCGGATTGGAAGGTGGCTCTGGCGCCAGCTTGGCCGGTGCAACATGACGTATACGTAACGCGATGCAGATGCATATTGCGCATTAATTTGGCCATTGCACAAAAATTACACGCAGGGGCAAATTTTTAGACTGAATTTGATTTCATAACTGGCAAACATTTGATTGAGCTAACGAACAAATACATTTTGCAACTGCCATTGGCCGACTCTAATGCTAATTGCTTTGTGATTGCTTTACGCAATGATTTTTCCAAAAATTCCAAAATCTGTTCCACTGCCAACCGAATATCGAGCTAATCGCTCTTATGGACTCACTGGAGTTGCGTCGGCTGCATTTGGCTATTTCATTTTTGTCGCTATCGCTGATTTCCCCAAGCATCGAGAGTGTCAATTTGTTTGGGCTTATTGGTCGCTTTGGTCGGGTTATGATTTAGGTACGCGCCCAGGGAGCCAGCGTCTATGTCGCTGTCGCTGTCGCTGCCGATGTCGATGTCGATGTCGATGTATGGCTGCGGATGTGGATGTGGATGTGGACGCCAATGCGGATAGGACTCGAAACCCAGAGCGTATCCGCAGCTCGTCAGCTCTGATTTTATTATTTATGGTTTCTTTTTTTTTGCGTGGTTGTTTTGTGGTCACAATTGTGATTGCGTTGTCCTAATGGCAAAAAGATTTAACATATAAATATTCTGTTTCAGAGTTGGCTCCGCCCAAAACTCATTCGGAAAACATGTTTGGACTGCTGTCAAAAGTGCTTGCATTTGCATTATAATCGCCATCCACAAAATAAATCTAAAACGTATGCATATTTTATGAACGCTTACCGCTAGCTGGGCTGAGGAACAGCATGGGTTGATCGTGAAGTTTTCCATGTGTGCTATAAATAATAATATAAGAAGAGGCTCAAGGAAGGAGAGGCCTATAATAGGCAAAGGTAGACGTAGAGAAAAAGATTCGAAGAGAACAAGTTATTACCAAATTCTTTCAGGAAGTCAAGTCATTGATTTACTTATTATTGCGAAACATTAACTTATTGTCTGCCCCTCGTACGGGCACTGAGCTTAAACGGATTAAATGTAAAGTGATAAATTCCAATGTCCTGGCGTTTCCAAAGGTATACGAACGTGGCATGCCCCCAAATATGCACATACTATATGAGTGATTGGGTTTGTGTGCAATAAATAGTAGCAAAAAATGTGTGTAATCTAAAAGCACAAATTTTATTACATATTGCGCTATGCGAAAAGTATTAAAATTCGACACATAACGCATTTTCCTGTATATACATAACGCGCATACGCAGCGTATGCCCGAATAGAACTATGGCAAATTAATGACTAGTTAATCGTTTGTGGGACCATGGAAACCACAATTAAATAAGCAAGTGTGAAACGCCACTAATTATAATTGTGGTCCAATAATTGTATTAATGGCGGAACGTAAATGGCAATTAATTAGATGTGATTGGCAGGTAGGCGACTGCCGCACGTACGGTTTGATGATGGGGCAAGCAGTGGTCCTGCGAATATTTACCCAGAATTAGGCTGCTTGGTGCTCGGAAGCGGGTCATGTTTAATCTTTGGCTTTTGTTGATGTACAGCAACTCTATTTTATTATAATTCCATTTGAGGGACTTTTTAATTTCATTAGCGGAGCTTGTAATTAAAATGCCGCAAAGCGCTGCCAGACGACGCACAGCGGCCTGCGCTCATTGCCTCCAGAGACTGCGAGTGGATTGTGGACGCGCCCACGCATTTGCCAATTAAAAATTTCAATTGCGGCATAAAAACGCGCGTGTAGAAAATAAACTTGCCTGAAATGGAATAATTAAGCAGCAGCGTTCATTAAATTTGCACAGCCAAAGTTAAATATAAATTCAAAGGCCTCGGCCCCCCGGTCGCTCAGTCCCAATTTCACCACAGATTAAGCCATACGCCGTCCAGCCCGCTAGCGAAATTGCTGTTGCATGCTCTGGGGCGTCGACTTTACCAAAAACTTTAACAAAAATTAATAGAACTGCGGCTGACCGATCCTGCTTCCAGAGCTGAAAACCCAAAAATTATGTCAACAATACAAGCAAGGCAAGTTGCGAAAACATGGCCTGGAACATATATATATATGCATATAAATATATAATATATATGAAGGGGAAGTATGTATAAGCCACGGTACCTAGAACAGGTGCGCCTGTGGCTTTTTGTTGTCGTTTGCCAGACACAGAAAAACAATAACAACTACGAGTTTATAACTGTAGCAACTACTGTAATTTAAACTGCAGCTGCTCCACTTCGAATGGAGACAGCGGCCCATAATGCATGCAAACTTGCAATCATTTTCACCAAACATTCTCTTTACAGCCAATAAATTTTATGCTTCTCACCGAGCTGCAGCTACAGCTGAGCTGGCAGTAAAAAGGCTGTGCGGCCGCTTGTAAATAATTAAGTTTAAGGCTTTTTGGTAAGTTCGAGAAGACTTCAGTGCCAGACATCACAAAAACAAGAAAATACTAGGCAAACCTTTATGCAGATGAAACATGGAGTTGGCCATTTGTTAAGCTGCCTGTCGGTTGTCAATCATATTTGGCTTTGTCGTGCGCAGCTTGGTCAGAAGTAGTTGCAGTAATCAAAGTCGCATTAAGAAACTTCACAGCTCTTTTTCATGCCGTTTCGGGCACATTATTCACTCAAGTTACCTGGCCGTACGCTCTTTTCTTACTCACTCCTGTGTCACTCGAGCGCCAGCAGTTGGCACAGCTCGAGTGCCCACTCAGCACAAATGTGCAAAATGAACTTCACAGTCGTCATGCTGGCAGCAGGTAAGACGAGCACCCTTCAAGCCCCACCACAAGCATCCAAAATAACAGCAACAAAGCGCACAGAACAGAACACTTCAGCAGTAGCAGTAGCGGTAGCAGCAGCAGTGGCACTCGCAATGGCAGCCGCAATGGCAGCCGCTTTACCAGTAGCCGTAGCAGTAGTACCAGTTGTAAGTAGTAAGCACACACGCACACATACACTCACACACACACTCTGACGCACTATTGGTGGCTATTGCTGCAGTGGTACGCATTGAACTGGGTTAGTCGGCGGAGGCTGTTTGACGCGCAAAAAAACAACAAACGACGAAGGTAAACAAAAACACGTGTCTCCGTTATCCGTTAGTTATCCGCAGCCGCTTTAAGACACGCACTTGCTGTTGCGCAGCTGCGGATAACACGAACAGATGTGCGGACCTAAGAGCGCGGATAATGAGTACGACGCGTATACGTGATGTTTTCTACGCTCTTAACACATGTTGGCCGGCAGCCTAAAAGGCCTGCATTGCATTTCGTCTGGCATCTATCAGCAACTGCTTGCTTAAATATCGCTGCATACTTTTAGGACACACGAAGGCGGCCATAAATGCTTTTTACGAGGAGTGCGAAGAAGCTTTAACTTCAAGTTGAAACTTAAAATACAAATGATTTCCATATGTGACATCCGTTGTTATAAAATTAAAATAATTAATTTTAAGCACTCAATTTGAAGTTTGGTGAATTTATTAAACATATTTAAACAAACTGAAAAAGACCATTGTTCATACAAGTATTTAACGTCAGCTATTTGTTGTAGAAACTCACAGGAATGTATGCTGAGTTTCCGATAAGTAGCTTATGTGTTTATTTTGAAATAAATACTAAACAAACGGAAATAAATAAATACGATTTGTATCCAAATCGAAAATATAATCTTAAAAGCATTCGAAATTGAATAACAAAAGAGAAACATTTGCATGGAATACAATTACTTTAATATATATGCACAGTTAATTTCTTTTAAACCACGCATAAGTACTATTTACAGTTAATTGAAAATGGATCATAATGCGTGCCATGCGTGTGTGTGTATGTAAGATATGTGCATGTTTACCAAACATAAAATTCATATTATACCTTTAACCAACTCACATCAATAAATCATCGCGGGTTAAAAGATAAATTGCTGTCAATGAAACCATATACAGATACATACACTTACACGGACATTGAGTGATATACAAATATTGATTTACATAGGTGTAAACGGTATAAAAATAGTTTCAAAGTGTTCATTGAAAAGTTATTGAAGTGTAAAGGCAGACGAGAATTCGTATTAATTTTAAACACCACACACGCTCCGCACTGTCTGAGCATGTGTGTGGGTAAATGTATGTACGTAAATGCTGCTGTTTGCATACCACTTCCGCTTGCCACACACGCCCAGCCACCCACACACAAGCTGCTGGCATTTTTAGCTCGACTGAGTGTCGCCTGGCAACTGGTACCTGGCGACTGGAGAGAGTATTCTAAATCAGCAATTGTGCGGCACATTTTAATGTATGGCGCTATAAATAACCTAATGCCTGTATGCTTCAAATTATATGCATAAATATGTATTCGTGTGTATATATATATGTATTTTATATATAATATATTTTGGCTTACATATTGCAATTTAATTAGGAATTTTTATCCTTTAATGCATTTTGTGTATGCATTTTATGGAGTTAGTTAATTGGCAATATTTTCGTATCTTTAATGGCCAAATGTCAGTCAGCCTCTGTCATTTGATATATTTATTGAGCAGCCCACGCTTATAAAGTGCTCGTAAAGTGCTGCCCGTCACATGAGGCTCGTGCATGTGCACCCACTTTGCGGTTATTGTTGTCTCTATTGTTGTTGTCATTCGCACTGACAGTTTATTAAATTTTTGATAGCCCCGCTCATGAGCGGGGTGTAACACAGATATAGCAGTGCACACTCATATATGTGTATGTATTTATGTATATACAAGCAATTATTTGCCACACACTGTTTTATATTTCGTCAATTTAATTAACATTCACTTGCGGTAGTCACTCATCCTATACCTGTTTAGTACTTAGGGAATGAATATAGTTTAGATGTATATATAGCTCAAATATATTTATATATATAGACTATATATGTGTACATTATTTTTAATTAACAACCTGCTTGATTTTTTTGAGCTACAGTCGAATTCGAACAGGTTTCATTTATTTATAATTTAATATAAATTACCGTAGTATTTTAGCTTTAATTGATCTAAGCTCAAGTCTGCTGCTCACTATGTCGCGTCAGTTCCAGGGTATAACAACTTTGAGCACATTTCGTAAATTGCCAATTTAATATACAGACGCTGCTATTTAACATTTACGAGCTGGTTTAGCTCATGCTCACGTTGCTCGCAGCCATATTATTATATGTATTAATAATGCCAGTGTCGAAGTAGCTGCTAGAGTCCATGCTAAATATTAATATTAATTTACCGCATGCCCGGGTGTACAGTGCGTATGATTGATACTTGATTATGTGGCAATACTTGGGAATTTCCGCTCAATCGATGCAAACTCTTTGCTATGTGAGAAACGTAATTTCCTGTGCTTTTCATTAGTTCACAATGTCTCAGGGGGGCTGTTCGCTTAAAAGCTTGAATGACATCTTCTTCGGCTGCAGCAGCAAACTTGCAACGTTCAACTGGAAAGTTGCCACAAAAACAGAGCGCTTCTACAGCATGCACGGGCCATTTGCAATTGGCGACAGTTTGTTGACCCTTGCAGACCCTACAAAAAGAAGCAAAGCCCAGACACATGACAATTGCTGTGTGCCCATGAGCAAGCCCCGTCCCCTATGCTGTGTGCTGCCTTTTCTTGCCCACCAACTGTGTCTCTTTATGTCCGTCTGGCTGGGCCTTTGCTGGGCCACGTTGCATTGTGTGGTCCATTTTGACGCCAGAGACAACTCGGTGAATGTTTAATGAATTGGTTCTGAGCAACTTTTAGCTTGGCAACTGCCAGCTCTCAGGGCAACTCTTGACCACTTGCACATTGCATGTGCTCTTGTTGATGTGCTTTTAAAGCGGATCCTTTTGCTCCTGGTGCAGCTGTGTCTTTCCATTTAACAAGCCTCCCCCTGGGCTGGAATTTCCGTAGTCTGCTGGCAAAACGCATTATTTCATTTTAGCTGAACATTATTAAAACTTTACCACAAAGCTGCAGCAAAAGTTCTTCAGAGCGCACCTTTGCCTTTGTGGTCGAGGCGGGGCTCGGGGCTCGGGGCTCGGGGCTCTGGTTTTTCAGGGCGCCGGGCATTGGGTGTTCGGCAAAGCAAAAGGAAAAGTTGTGCTCTAATTAAGCGCTAATAACATTTTAGCACAGTTTTGCTGGGGTACCAAATGAAAACTTTGCCACCGCTGTTGGCTACGCTGTGGTTGTATTTATAAGGGTTACCAGCCATGCAAATATGATGAGCCACAAGGCCAGCTGATGGAAAGAAAAAAACAAAAATTGAAAACCAATTTGCATTCCTGAATCTCGGATGTAATCAATTTCATATATTTAAGCTGAAGAACTCGACGATAATATACCCTTAACTTTGATAAATTAAAAAGACTTTCAGCTTGAGGAAAATAAATACTTATTCAAAACTGGCTTGAGATTATTACCATAAATGCTTTTAAGTCAATGAATAGTCTTTGCCAACTTTTCTTTTCTGTGCCTGCCCTTGCCCAGCTTTATTAATTAAAATACACTTTTAAATGTATATATTTTGATGCAGGGTATAAGAATTCATTTTAATTTCCATTTGCCACAATGGCAGGCTGGCCAAATTGCAGCGATTGCCATCTAAGTCCCAGGGCTCGACATTTTCTGTGCACATTTTTAGGCAGCTGCCAACTGTCAGAGTGGACAGTCGAGCAAAACAAACAGAGGGGCAGACAGTGGGTGCCGTGGGTGCCAGCCAGTCCGACCAGGCCAGGCCATGTTGCGCCCCAGGGCAACCGAGTGAGCTGTGAGACACGAGATGTCTCCAACTCTATGCTGCCTGTCCGGCGGCTGGCCTCCCTGCATGCCTGGCCTGGTACTCAATTGAGTCCTGTAGCTAAGTTCAGACTCATGCTGACGCTTGTCGTTGCCAATGGTTTTGCTCTATTTGATGTCTTTGTTGTTGTTGTTGTTACTGTTGTTACTGTTGTTCGGCTGCAGGCGATGTCAGTGTACTTTACATGTTGGCAAATAGCTGTCCCTAGTGGTGCCTTAGCTGTTTATTCGACCTCACCTGCCCCCCGTCTCGCTCTCTCTCTGTGTCTCTCTGTAATCAGGTCGGTATTGCTTTACATATGCCGGCCAACCATTTCCATGTGTATGGCACCTGAATAATGTGCAGCAGTCGCATGTGTTGCTTCTGATTTTCTTAAGTGCAGGCAATGATCTGAAGCTTTATCTAAGTTATCAAAGTATCACGTATTTGAAAAATGATTTATGAGTGCTCAGCAACACCAGCGGCACATGACAATTTTTTAACATGCGCTCCCCAAGCGCTTAACAGAACAGATTTTGGATCGAATTCAAAATTGATTTGAGCCATGCTGAAAAACTCATATAACAATTAAGTTAGCTGGCAAGCTGCAAAGCTGAAATACCTTGACATAAACGAGGTCAGATATCATATGAGATGCCCTCGGTACTGCTTCTCTCTCTCTCTCTATCTCCCTCTCTCTATCTTTCTCTATTTGCCTCTGTCTCTTTTCTGTCTTTGTTTGTTTGAGGCAAATAAACGCTTATTTGCACACTAATTGCACCTGCGACGTGCTTTGTTATTATAAATTTTATATTTACACTACGAGTGGTTCGTCCTTTCTTTGTTTTTCCGTCTATATCTATGTGTGCGTGTGTTTGTGTGTGTGAGTGTGCAACGCTTTTGTCACAATATTTGCTGCTGCGCCGTGTCTTGTAGGCACTTGTTAGTGCTAAAAGGCTTTGCTGGCCTCAGCTGCTGTTGAATTTTTCACAGTCTGGCAACATGGCGTATGATTAACCATGCAACTGTCGTCATGCTGCGGTTGCAGCGTGTCTTAAGCCTAATGAATTTGCCCGGCTTTGAGCTACGCTCACATATGCAACGAATTTTTAAAGAGCCAATGCATCCTTGACACAGCAGCAGTGTGCGTGTCTGTGTATATGAGCCATTTGAACATCAGAAGGCTTTTAGACCTAATTGCATAAAAATTACCCATTTTTTACTGTCAACTTCATCAGTTTCTCTGTCACAGTTTCACTTGACGTCAATTCCCAGGGGCGTGACAAAAGGCGCGTGCGGAACTCGACGTTTTTAATGGCTGTAATTAGTTAATTAAAGTGCGCCGCAAATTTCTGGGGCTGCTCTAGTGGCAGTTTCGATGGGATAGCCTTCAATTTTGAACTCTAGCCGTGGCATTGCATACTTATGGGCGTTGCGATTAAACGAACTTTTGCCAGTTTGTGCATTTGAGCAGCTTAAATATTTGAGCAGCCCAAGGACGACGCTGGGTTGAATTTTGCTTGCTGTCCGCTCCCTGCGGCCCGCACACCCGGGATTTACGTGTGTCCAAATGCAATGCAAATGTCCAGCTGGGTGCGGAGTCAGGTCGCTGCTGCATCTCAAGTAGTTGGCCAACAACTGGGTCGACCAAATACCTCTGTAGCAGGACAAAAGAAGCGTAGCAGCAGCAGCAGCAGCAGCAGCAGCAGTACTAGTAAGTAGAGTAGGAAGTAAAAGAAGCTGCTGGAAAGTTTTGCACCGAGTCACGGACTGTGTCCGTGCTGAGGCTTTTGTAATGTGCGCTCAAGTTGGCGCAACTTTTGTCAAGTTGAAATCAAAGGAGCTGTAGTCGGTTTCGAGTTTGCCGAAAGTTGCGCATAAAATGCCATTAAAGGCTCACGTAGCCAAAGTCAAACGACAAATTCGCAATGCGTACCCAAACAACACACGATTTCAATAGCAAAATGAATAACAATAAATTGGACTGGCGTCGAGTCGAATGACTTAAATGCTTCAAATATTTAACTGTATTTGTGGGATTATTTGTTGTGCATTCAGGTGCAATTATTTGCACTCAGGTGCATTCACTTTGTGCTACAGCCACGCCAGCGGTGCACAATTAAAATGCAATTTGTCAAGCATAAAGCGCAGGAGACCCCCACTGCCAAGGCAACAAAAGAGCGGTAGAGGGCGACAGCCCTTTGCCAAGGCGGCGAATAAAATCTACAATGAGCAGAAGGCTAAGAAATGCGAATAATGCACAAAGAGCACCACACAAAAAATACAAAAGCTAAGCGCGAACACCTGCCACGTCTACATGCAACAACAGCACAAGCAATGCAACAAATACAACATTTTATAGAGCTCTTTCAAGCCAATTTCCAATTTTCGTGAAACAATTCAATTAGAGAACATAAAGAAAATGGCAAAACATAAAAAGGGCTTTGCAATTTGTAAGTATTTTTAGAACAATTTTCAGGGAAAACGAAAATAATATTTATAAAAGGGTCGCCTTGAATGAAAAGCCATCTTAAATGCTCTTCTTAGGTATCAACTTGAGTTTCGGGTATAAGAAAACGTTTGATCTTTTCGCTAAAATATCTTGCATGTTTAATTAATATTAATTTCAGTTTTATTTTTAGTTCAGGTTTCGCTAATTCGCCACACATGAGTGTACCGTGTTCATACGCATTGAGGTGCGAAATGTTATGCGTTGCATGATTAGCCTTTGGCGAATATAAAAACAATTAGTTAAACTTGCGTGTACTTTTTGTCATTTAGCCGGAGGCTCGTTTGCAATTTGCACGCCATTTGATGACAGCTGCATTTTATCAATCAATTTATTTTTATACAAGCAACTGTTGTTGTTCTCTCTCTGTGTGTGTATGTTTCCAATCGGGCAGTTTGTTTACATAGCTGTGCTGTGCTGTGCTGTTTTCACACGTGCTGCCAGCTGCCAATGCAAATTGAGTTGCCTTTCGCTTTGCTGTGTGTTTATTTATTTGGCAGCACGTGCTACTCTCACATTGCTTGCGATATGATGCAAAAATTGTATTATACGCAGACGTGCCTACATATGAATGCATATATGCATACACAGACATGTAACAATAAATATGCGTGTAGTATTTTAAAATTATTTTAATTGTTTTGTTGATTCAGCTTGAATTTTTTTTTTTTTTTTTTTTTTTTTTTTTTTTCTTTATTTTGTTGCAGCTTATTGTCTTAGACTCTATAGCGCATTTAGCTCTAAACCTTAACTAATGGGAGGGCAGATATGCCAATTATTCTGCACTTGTAGCTACTATCTTAATTAGTTCTAATATTGTCTAGAGGATGCAATCTCTTCAGTCTTCGCCTATTGTTGTTTATAGCCAGGTTGCTTGCGAGATGGTTAGGATGCGCTGCAAGTCTGTCCGCGTATCTTGAACTGTGTCGCCCAATGAGTTCAGCAACTGTGGGAATTGCTAAATCCCTATGTAAGACTGAGTTTCTTACAAACCAGCTGCTCCAGTCCATCTGCGTAGTGCTTTATTCTGCAGGGTCTGAATTTTGTTCCTTGTAGTCTTCGCCGAGGAGCCCCATAGAGAGATACCATATACGAAGGTTGGGACAACTATTGCCTTGTAGATGGCGGCCTTGCTGCTGTAAGACAACTTGCTTGAAGCTCTCAGCATCCAGTCGAGGGTTTTTTAGCTTGCTTTTGCATTTTGAGGTTACTTGACTTATGTGCGCTTTAAAAGTCAGCCTTCTGTCAAGAGTGATACCAAGGTACTTTACTTTTGAGGCTTTGGGAATAGTGGGCCCCAATGCAACGCTTGGGCAATCTCCTCTTCTAGTGGCGAAGGTAGTATGTACAGACTTTTGTGCATTAATGGTGATACACCACCGTTTTGCCCAGCGTCCGAAAGAGTCCAGATATTTTTGTAGTGAGTCTGAAGCTTCTTGCGCAGATACGTGACGTGATAAGATGGCGGTGTCATCTGCATAGGTCGCTATGAGTACTGCATCTGTACTTCCTATATTTGGCTCGGGAGTTGGCATATCTCCTGTGAATAAAGTATAAAGTGTTGGGCCTAGAACACTACCCTGTGGTACTCCAGCCATAATTGGTCTAGTCAAGGATACTGCTTGCCCCCCTTGACACTTGGAAGGTTCTTCCAATAAGGTATGAGGATAGCAACGCGAAAAATGGGGCTGGAAGGGTGGTCCTCACTTTCTGCAGCAGTCCCAGGTGCCAAACTCGATCAAACGCCTGTTTGATGTCTAAAAAGACGGCAGAGCAGTACATCTTTTCTTCAAAGGCTCCAAGGATATGGTGCACAACTCTGTGAACCTGTTCCGGTGTTCCATGCTGTCTCCTGAAGCCAAACTGATGGTTTGGAATGGCCTCCTGGCGTCCCAGATGTGTCAGTACTCGTTCCAGAAATATTCTTTCGAATATTTTGGAGAGTACTGGCAACAGGCTAATTGGTCTGTACGACTCAATTTCTCCCACGGGTTTGCCAGGCTTAGGAATCATCACAATCACGGCGCGCTTCCAGCAGGCTGGAAAGTGCCGGATGCGGAGCATGGCGTTGTACACCATAGTTATGTAGTCTATGGTGGAGTCAGGCAGTGCTCTAAGGACTCTGCCGTTTATTAGATCATATCCAGGGGATTTTTTTGCCTTCACTCTTCTGATGTGTTCAAGAACCTCTTCTTTTGTACATCCAGTTATCTGGTCTTCAGCTGGGAGGGGCGAGAGAACGATGTCTTCTGTTGCTTCGATTTCTGAGGCCTCTGCGGTAATCACCGGCGTGAATTGGTCTTGAAGGTGGTTTGCAAAAGCCTCAGCTTGAGCTTCGTCACCAATGTGCCAGGAACCAGAAATGCTCCGAATGGGATGTCGACGTATTGGCTGCCGTTTGAGCTTTCTTGTAAATTTCCATAATTGAAACTCTGCGTCAGTGGGCGATTCAGCTCGTACCAGCGCATCGCTGATACACCTCTTTTGAAGCAGGGCGAGAGCAGCTTTAAGATGCCTCGTGGCTTCGTTGTACGTGGATTTGGCATCAGGCGTGCGTAATCTTAACCAGCGTCTCCTGGCCCATCTTTTGTGTATTAGTAGGTGTTGGGCTCCAAGGTGAGGGGGATGTTGTACGGAGACTGTTGTCTTGTTTGGCAAGATGGTGGGGCGGCTTGGTGCGCAGCTTTGACTATTTCTTCCTGCAGTTTTGTTTGCTGCGTAGTCCACGTCTTCAGGAGTGTTAAGTTCCATTTCTATGTGCAAAGAGTAATGGAGCTCGCGCCTAAAGACTCCTAAATCTGATCCTGCTGGCAGTAGTTGTTTCCTAATGGGCAAGGGCTGTGGCTGCGCGTGGATTGTGACTATTAGTGGCAGGTGGTCAGAGGATAGGTCCAAGGATTCTTCAATGGTCAATTGCCGGTCACAGATGCCTTTGTAGACAGCGAAGTCGATTGCCGAGGGCCTGTGTCCATTAATTGGGTAACGGGTGGGGGCTCCAGTCGCCAATATGCTGAATTGTAAGTTTTGAATCGCCTCAAATATGACTTCTCCGCGACGATTCGCACTATTGCTTCCCCAAAATGGGTGCCATCCATTCCAATCGCCGCCGATGAGGGTCTTATTCAAACTTTGGCCTAGAACCTGTTCCATGTGATGATCACACAGACCAGTGTTTGGCGGAAGATAAATTGACGCAACTTCGATCGCTCCAATAGACGTAGGCAGGGTGATGGCTGAGACCTGCATTGTTGCGTTGCAAATTGACAGTAAAGGTGTATGCGGTATTGTTGCTCGTATGAGGATTGAGGATCCACAAAGCAGTTTGCTCCTTCACCATGAGCCTGATAGTGTTCGTATCCGAAAATTTGTGTAGTGGGGCACTCATGAGTTTCTGTTATTAACATTATATCTATGTTTTCTTGTGAGAGAAACGCAGCCAGTTCCTGAGTCTTGTTTCTCAGGCCATTGGCGTTCCAGATACCCACACGTAAAGCCATTATTTGTAGGCAAGCTTGGTTATGATGGCATTAAACTGTTTAGCATGGTTGCTTGTTGGGATTGTACTTCTCGCCATCGCTTTGAGCTCGGCATTAATTGCGTCAAACTGACGTTGTTGTTGCTGAAGCATTTCAGTGAACAAAGTGTCACTTGTGGTATTCTTATTTGACGGTCCACCTCTAGCGGCCTGTGCGTAAGAAACACCACTAATAGGCGTTGCAAAGCTCGTGGCTTGGGTAATGCTCCGGGGCCTTGTAATTTCGGAAGCAGTACTCGGACCCGTAGACGGTGTTTGTGTGGGACTCCTTTTTTGTGCTGGGGATTGCAATTTGCGCAACCGCTTGTATACTTGGCAGCCCTTATAGTTGGCTGGGTGCTGTAACTCACAGTGCACACAAGTTGGTGCCTGGTCCTTTTCGCGGGTGCAGTCTTTGGATGCGTGTTTCCCGGCGCAACGCACACACCTGGGAGCTTTGTGGCAGTAGCGTTGTGTGTGTCCAAATTCTTGACAGCGATGGCATTGTGTCAGGTCGTTGTATCTTCTTGGCAGTTCCACTGTGCAGCGTTGCCTGCAGACAACTCGAATGTCCAAAATTTCTTTGTTGTTGGGGGCCTGAGCCACGTCAACAAAAAATATATTTAGCGGTGTTTTGTCCATACGGCTCAGTGGGTTGTGCACATTTGTAATTGTGTGGCCTTTGGTTTCCAATTCCTTTTTAATTAGTGTTGTATCAGTGCTGGAGTGAAGCCCTTTGAACACGACTCTATATGGTTTGTCCTCCTTAAGCTGGTAGCAGTGGAACTCCAATTCCAGCTTAGTAAAGTGGTCTATAACTCTGCGATAGTCCTCACTGCATTGGGTTAATACACCTATGTTATTCTTCTTTGGCTTAATTACGTATGATTTAGCATCAATTACTTTATCTATTATCTGTTGAAGTAGGGCCACAGACTTGATGTTTGGACACCATATGGGGGGCGGACGAGGTTTCGGTGTAGTTTGCTGGTCGGTCAATACTGGGGCTTCTGGAGCTACAGGTGATTCGCTGTAGTCTTCATCTTCTTCTACGAGCAGTGAAAATCGATTTTCTGATATTAATGCTGCATTGCTGGTGCTTGGTTCGTCGAAGATGAGCCTTTTCTTGATGGTTTTTGGTGAATTTGGCTGTTTACGTTTCGTGTTTTTGTTGTTAGTGATGCCTTGCACGGAGGCGATATCTATTTTTGAGTTTATTGGCATGATGGAGGCTTGCCTATTTGCCATCACAACGTTAAGCTGGGCTTGCATTTCTGCATTTACCTTTACAGCTGTAGCGCGGTCATTGACATTAGATGTCATCGCGGATTGTGCTTTTGAGTGCAGGCGCACTCGCGCCAAGCGACGAAATTTCGTAAATTGCAATTAAAGCAATTGAGTTACGCGGAAGCAAGCGATAAGAAAACGCTGCGTGTGCGGTTGTTGCGTTGCGTTGAAGAATGCACCGCAAAGTTCTATTTTTAGAACTCTGCAGCAGTAGAGCTTAAGCGAAGGCTGTTCGAATTCAAGTCTTTACAGGTCGAAGACTGATCGCGATTGTCAGCTTGAATTTACAACTATTAAAATATATGCAAACTCGGCGTATGCTTATTACAATGTTTGCGCTGTTAACATGCACTGCTTGACGTGTTAGCTTAAACAGCAGCGCTGTTGACACTTTAAATTAACAGCAGCGTGTTCCCTATAGTGATAATTAACATTTCTGTTTTCAACACTTAATGCATGTGGTCATAATAAATCTGAAAGATGTCACACAATTCGATCTGGCTAAAACTGGCTAGCTTTCGGGCTGCTTTTATTTATATTGTCAATTTAGCTCAAACACTGTCCAATTCTCACTTACAATGCAAATTAACTGTTATTTGTGTTGTGCTGGTTGTCGTGGCTTGATCGTGGTACCCGCCAAAAATTTTTGTTTTTAAATGCGTCTATCCCGCACCGTTTACTTTAGATCTGCCTGACATTCGATTTTGGCGTGTGCGAAAATGATCGAATGTCATTGTGGCTGGACCGGCAGGCTTATTTATAAAAAACCCATCAAATGATGTAAGTGTTAACCAATTTCAGCAAGATTTATAATAAAATGATTATTTTTAACAAACAAGCTCGACCATGATCTTACATAGTACCATTATAGTCAAA
>NW_022045655.1:0-41030 GCF_003285905.1 Drosophila hydei
AACAGCAAAAGCTAAAAGCTCAGATCGAACTCATTGAAGCGAGAACAACGCCCGCTGCGTAGCCGATTTAACCCCCGAGCAGATGGAAGGTAATCGATTCGAGTAATATAACTATTCGTGTGTTGCAATATTTAAATTACAGCTCAAGGGCTTTACGAGAATGCCATGGAAATGCTGGCCAAGCCGCGCAGTGATAAACGCGTTGCATTAACACTGCTTCGCAAGGCAGCCGCTTTTAATCATCCCAAGGCACGCGCAGAACTGGCCTGGTCCGTGCTCTTGGGTCATTGGATGCCATTGATTTTCACCATGCCGCCGACGAGTTCGAGAGCTTGGCAAATGAAGGTGTTCATGAGGCTCATTTAGGTCTGGGATTCCTATACTCGGCGGGAGTAGGTGGCAAGAATGTCAGTCAACCACTGGCTCTACTACATTACACGCTTGCTGCACTTGGCGACAATACGCTTGCCCAGATGGCCATGGGCTATCGGTATTTGTATGGCATCAATGTGCCAACTAGCTGTGAGAAGTCCTTAATTCAATACAAGCGTGTGGCTAAGAAGGTAGCATCAAAGATTACGTTCGCCAACGGGCCGGTTGTGCATCGAGTCCGTCTGCTAGATGAGCTAGAGAATCCAGGCAGTCATGAAACGGAAATTGTAGACTATTATCAATTGCTCGCCGACAAAGGCGATGTGCAGTCCCAAGTAGGCTTAGGTCAGTTGTATTACCAAGGCGGGAAGGCTATTCAGCAAGATCACCAAAAGGCATTGGAGTATTTCACGCTTGCAGCCAACGCAGGCAATGCCATAGGTTTTGCATTTCTCGGCAAGCTCTATTTGGAGGGTAGTGAGCAAATCAAGGCGGATAACGAAACTGCCTTCAAGGTAAAAGAAACATAATGAATGAATATCTATTCGGTTGCTAAATATAATTAATTTTTTTATTTCATTAATAGTACTTCTCCAAGGCTTCTGAAATGGGTGATCCGGTGGGTCAAAGCGGTCTAGGGCTAATGTACTTGAAAGGTCTTGGTGTGCCCAAAGATTCCATCAAGGCTTTGTCGTACTTTACACAAGCTGCAGATCAAGGCTGGGTTGACGGACAATTGCAACTGGGCACCATGTACTTTAGTAAGTTATTTATTTCAAAGTTTACAAAAGATTTCGAAAATTTGTAATAATATTTGTTTTTGCTATTATTTAATTCTAGCTGGCAATGGCGTTAAGACAGACTACAAACTTGCGCTTAAATATTTTAATTTGGCCACACAGTCAGGCCATGTTTTGGCCTACTATAATTTGGGTATTATGCATGCTTATGGCATGGGCATGCTGCGATCCTGCCCAGCTGCTGTTGAGGTGTGTTTGGCATATGTTACAGTGTTTGCAATTATAATTCTAAATATCCAATATTTTTAACCATTCCAGTTCTTCAAAAACGTCGCAGAGCGTGGCCGTTGGAGCAGTAGATTGATGCACGCCTATAGTGATTATAAACAGAATCGCATTGATGAGGCGTACATGCAGTATTCCCTAATGGCTGAAGTTGGCTATGAGGTGGCGCAGAGCAATGCAGCATTCCTTTTGGATCGAGAGGAGGTTCATGTGTTTAACGATCGACATGAAGATTTGATTCGTGCATTTTATTATTGGAAACGAGCTGCTGGCCAGGGTTATTCAGCGGCTCAAGTGAAGCTAGGCGATTACTATTACTATGGCTGGGGTACTAAACCGATTTTGAAACTGCTGCAGCTCTTTACAGGTGCGTAGCTATGAAATCAACTAATTTCGGGCATTACAACCTTTCCTTATTATACTTGCTGTGCAGAAAAAGCTTCAGATCAGCAATACAACGCGCAAGCTATGTTTAATTTGGGTTACATGCACGAGCAAGGATTGGGCATGAAGAAGGATTGGCATCTGGCTAAAAGATTATATGATTTGGCAGCAGAAACAAATTCGGATGCCAAAGTGCCTGTCGCTATTGCACTATTCAAGCTTCAGATGTTAGCCAAGATTGAGTCAATAAAACAGGTAAGAATTATTATACATCCCACCTCGCCCTTGATCAATTCTAATCGATGCCATTCAGTCGCCATACAGATTCATCTTTTATATGGATGAAAATATTGCTGCCAATTGGGATTTATATATGATTACCGTACTAACCCTGCTATTGGGTATAATAATGTACACTAGACGACCATTCCAACAGCCAGATCAACCTGCACAGGCACCCCAGCCATTAGGTAATGATATAGCAGCTGTTCCCGTGAATACTGCACAAGCAGTTCCATTAGCACCAGTAGGAGCCACAGCGACAGCAGCAGCAGCTTCCGCTTCCGGTTCTTCTACTGGAGCAACGGTCGTTACAGAAGTATCCTCCACATCCATAACTACAACGACTGCAACCGTGTCTAGCAGCGAATCGTCCAGCCCAACAAATACGGCAAGCAGCTCATCTGCAGGGACAAGCAGCAGCAGCAGCAGCAGCAATACGCTCGATCCCACTGATTAGGCTTAACAAATTGTTTAATCATCCCTAGTTTAATTAGTGACCATGTAAATATTTATCATCTATTTTTTATTATTTCTGAATGGAATTTTTAGATATTTAAAAATCAGAAATATCTTACTCAAAAAATATATATGTGTTGTACTGATAAAACTGCTTATCCATGCGATACGATTCCTAACGCTAAATTTCTTCGAAAAACATTTTTTGTTTAATATATTTTCTTGTTTAATGTTGCAAGATTACAAATAAATTTAATTTGCGAGTTTTTAGTCTAGGCATAGTAGTTAAGATTAGCTTTCTTTTTGGACTGCACCTCCATGATAGCATCCATAAAGTCCTCATGCGTCACCGATGTAGCCGAGCGCCGCAGAGCAATCATGCCCGCCTCTACACAAACAGCCTTGCATTGTGCGCCATTGAAGTCGTCTGTGGAACGAGATAATTCTTCAAAGTTTACATCGTTGCTAACATTCATTTTACGGGAGTGAATTTGCATGATGCGTGCACGCGCTTCTTCATTCGGATGTGGAAATTCGATCTTACGATCCAATCGGCCGGAACGCAATAGGGCAGGATCAAGAATATCGACTCGATTCGTGGCTGCAATCACCTTAATATCGGCAGTTGAGCTAAAGCCGTCTAATTGATTTAGGAGCTCTAACATGGTACGCTGCACTTCACGATCACCGGCTTTCTCTGAATCAAAACGCTTTGTACCAATAGCGTCCAACTCATCAATAAAAATTATAGCGGGTGCCTTCTCCTTGGCCAGCGCAAAGGCATCCCGCACCAGCTTAGCACCGTCACCAATGAACATTTGAACCAGCTGGGGTCCAGCAAGCTTAAGGAAAGTAGACTTCGTTTGGGCAGCGCAAGCACGAGCAAGCAAAGTCTTGCCAGTTCCAGGTGGTCCATACAATAAGACACCTATGAAGAGTTATAGATTATTACATTTATTTCAGTCTAATCATACTGACCTTTTGGTGGATGGATGCCTAGATTCTTGAACTTTTCCTTGTGCGTCATGGGAAGTACCACGGCTTCGATGAGCTCCTGGATCTGTTTATCCAGGCCACCAATATCGGAATACTGTTCTGTGGGGCGCTCATCAACTTCCATAGCTTTAACACGAGCATCGTATTCAGCTGGCAGAGTTTCCAGAATCAGATAAGAGTCCTTATTTACTCCAACTAAATCGCCGGGTTTTAGTTTTTCGGCATCGACCAGGCCAATGACTGGCAAGAAATATGCCTGACGGGTTGAAGTTTTTATAACAGCACATTTGCCTTTGCGTTGGTTGTCCAGCACAGTAACAGAGCCATCATCCTCCTCTTCTTGCGGATCAACATCCAGCAGCTCGATGACATTGGACACCAGATATGGCAAAGTTTTATTAACCTAGAATATATATTTATATACATTAACTTACTGTTTCATATTAGTAAATACACTTTTCATACCTTTATTTTTTCTGTGTTGTCCTTAATTTCTCGTTTTGTGCTTGAATTTCATGTGTGATCCTCATTACCTCGCTCTTCATTATTTTAATTTCGTTATCCATAAGTCGAGTCCTGCTCACAATCTCATCAGTGGACATTCGCAGCACCTCTTCGCCCAATGATTCCTCGCCATCCTCCCATATTGATTTGTCCTCAAGTGTTTGGGCCATTTTTAGTTAACTTGTTTTAATAACAAACTTTATTAAATAAAACTTATGTTGTGGCTAGTTGGTTTCTTCGCTTTGCCTTTTGAGTCGATGACTTGTAAATTTCGTGTTTTTTTTCCAACCTTTAACAAGTTTGACAGATACATGTGTTGTACAATCACCAAATGTTATCGATGTTAAAACAATACCAATGCTATTTTGGTATCGATAGTCGATCGTTTTATAGCACTAATATAGGCTTGAAGAGAACGCTTTTTTCTTGTAAAATTTTTTGGCTAACTATAAATCACAATCATATATTTTCATTGCCATGTCCGAAAATAATGGTAAGTGTGATAGCTATGCCACTAGATACCGTTTGTCGTGCGTATGAGTCTTGGACATGTTCCAGAGTGACAGAGGTTTAGCTCGAATGAGCCAATATAAAGTGAAGTTAAAGTCAAATCTTTGCTTGTTCTTGTTGTGTTTTGTAGAGGCGTCGGTTGAATCCAACTGCTTCAGAGGCGGTTTTACTTTGAAGGCATCGCGCCTTGGCGGAGCCGTGCTGCGGCCACCTGTGCTCGGCGACAGTTCTATAATAAGCTCGGCTCTTAGCAATACCAACAGCAACAACAGCTCTACAACGTTAGCCGGTGGAAACGAGAAGACTGATGAAGATGGTATTGTAGGTAATCCGTTTTTACGTGAGCAGAGGGAAGATGAAGACGAAGCTGGCGCCCAAGTGGTGGAGTCCACAGAGAATATTGATAAGGATGACGATGAAATCGATGAGCGGCCGGATCCGCTCTCAATGCTGCGCAACAACGGCATTGAGCGCTCCAACATATTTGCTGCGGCTAAAACAACTTTGCCGCGTGTACAGACAAGTGGATTTATTTTCGGCCAGAATGTGCACGAGCGAGTCGTGGGGGTATGATTTAAATTTAAAAACATTTCTTAGATATACAAATATTAAATGTATTACAGGAAAACGTTAGCACAGAGTCGAATGCAGAAGCTGCATCGTCGGGAACAGTGGAAGCTACCTCATCGCAATTGCTTTTTTCCAGCGTCATTCAGAAGGCTGCCCAATCGACAGACAACAACAGGGAGACGTCTGAAGCAAAGAGCCTCAATGAGGTGGCTCGTGAATACGAGGAGAGCCGTGCACAGAAACGGAAATATGAAGAGGTTGAGACCTTTACCGGCGAGGAAAACGAAATTAATATTGCCGATGTTAGCTGCAAGCTATTTGCATTTGTCAACAGCAATTGGGAGGAGCGTGGACGCGGCAGTTTGCGTCTCAACGATGCCAAGGATGAACGTGATTGTTCGCGCGTCGTCTTTCGCACGTCGGGCAACTTGCGTTTGCTAGTAAACACTAAAGTCTGGGCGGCAATGGTGGCCGAACGCGCCAGCCAGAAATCGCTACGTCTAACTGCCATGGACAACACAGGCACCGTAAAGATCTTCTTGGCAATGGGCCGACCCGCAGACATTGCACAAGTGCACAAAGCGCTGAGTGAGCGTATTTCCAAGCGCAAGCTGACGCATCCAGAGGAGTGCGCGGTGGTAGAAGCCAAAAATGGCATTTCATCTGAAGCCTGTGCCGTCAGCGTACAGCCCGAATCAACAACTAACGATGATGACGAGGATGAGGCAGTGGGCGGTGTAGTTGACTTAATGCCAACCACTGGGTCCAACACAGCCATTGCCGAGGCGGATAGTAATGAGCCCAGCCCAAAGAAGGCGCTCATGCTGGCAGACAGCAGTGTGGATGCAGTCGTGTCAGCGGCAGATAGTGATGCTGATGCAGAACCCAAGGTGCTGGCTGAAGAGGAAGAAGGGGCTTAAAAACACTTGGCCTACGTTTTCGCTCTTTTTTCTCATTATTTTATTTTGTTTCAAATAAAAAAAACACAAATGAAAAACCACAACACACTAAATAAAACACATTGTGAGTTATTATCAATTAATTATAATAATTTATTAATAATTATTATTATTAAAGTAAAATAAATGAAGTTCCGAATTGAAAGCCCGGGCGCAGCGTCTAAAAAAGACATTTATCAATTAAAACATTTCGTGTTTTTCTCGCTTGGCACCCTCTATAGTCTCGTCTACTAAAAAAACCATTGATTTTTAAACTTTAGTCACTAAAACTAGTTCGCTTAAGGAATACTTTTTACAAGTTTTTGCGCTTGCACTAGAAATATGTTTGTAGAAAAAATAGGCTCATTATCGTATGCACACATTGATATATATATATATATATATATATATTAAATACCTATATATATATTTATATATATATACATAGCTATACTCGTATTAACTAAATGGAAATTGCAACAACATTGAATCCCAGACTGCGTTATACTTGATACTAGTTTTAACAATTACAACAAATATGTATACCGCATACGGACACAAAAGGCTTTGGCTTTGGCTTTAAACAATCGCTTAATGCTGCTGCTGAAGTTTGGCCTGGCCAATTGATTAATTACAATTATAATTATAATAATTAATTCAATAAGCATTCGTTTCAACAAAATAATTTTAACTTGAACGCCCCACTCGATCTGAGCGCCTATGTACAGGGAGGTAAAAGTGGCGTCAGTTCTAGCTGATTGTGCTGCAACTGGAGACGGTCACGTTGAGCGGATTGTTGGCGCTGCTTACAGCAATGGATGACCTAAAGTGAAACCGAACGACAAATAAATTAGTCTTTTACGAAAACGAACATCGCTTATACTCTTACCGATTGTGACGCATGTGACTCTTGACTAGATCGCTGTTAACCAGCGCCGCCATTAGGCTCAGTTCACCGGCCATCACGGTGGCACAGACGATTTGTGCCAGTTTCCGAGCATTGTCGCCGGGGTGGGTGGCATGGGCGCCGCGCACGCCCAGCAAGTCGAGGCAGGCACCCTGTCCGGGCAGACCTGTGCCTCCGCCCACGGTGCCCACTTCCAGCGAGGGCATGGTGCAGGTCATATATAGATCTTCACTATTCTCGTTCCAGCACTCCATAGCAGTGGAACAATTACTGGATGTGACATTCTGTGCAGGATCCTGACCGGTGGCTAGAAACACAGCGGTGACCATGTTGGCCGCATGCGCATTATTGCCACCAATGCTGCCTGCCATAGCGCTGCCAGACATGTTCTTCAGTTTATTACACTCGACCAGCGTTTTCGCGTCCGTTTTCAAAACTGAACGTAATGTGGCTGCCGATATGGTGCACTCAGTGACTACGCGCTTGCCACGCCCCTTAATCCAATTGATTGCTGCGGGTTTCTTGTCGCAGCAAAAGTTTCCGCTCAACGAAATGATTTGCATGTCGGGAAATTGACGCTTAATGCAACGCAGGGCCATCTCCGCACCCTTGGACACCATGTTCATACCCATGGCATCGCCAGTAAGAGCCACGAAACGTATATACAGTTGCGGACCATCCATGGCTATGTGACATTCTTTCAAACGACCAAACCGAGACGTCGAATCGAACTCTGTCTTGACCACTTTATAGTTTTCATCGCTCTCGATCCACTTCTTGGCTTCGGAGGCACGAGCGACACTAGGGAAGCGTACACAAGGTGCTCGCGTCATGCCCACATCTTCCACCACAGACCGAACGCCGCGCACAGAAAGTGCTTTGCAGCCCCGATTCGTGGATGCCACCAAAGCACCCTCTGTTGTGGCCATAGGCACATAGTAGCTCTCTCCATCCAGCAGCAGTGGGCCTGCATATCCAACAGGTATTGGCACATAGCCCAGGACATTCTCGCAGCAGGCATTCATCACTTTTCGGTAGTCAAAATGCTCATAAGGCAGCACTTCGAGGCGTGACAAGGGCAACTTGGCACGTTCAGCTATTAATTGGCGACGAATGCGTATCCCACGTTCTGCATCGTCCAACACTGACTCAATCTTGTAGAGCGGACAATGAGGTCCTCCTGCTTTGACAATGACAATGATTTCCTCATCACTTAAAACGCTGGCGCCGCCGATGCCATCGGCTTCGTCGGTGGAGTTCAATAGCTTCAGGCATTCCTGAAGTGGACGTGGTGGGCGGGCTGGTGCTCTCAGACGCTGTCGCACGGATACCACGTCGGTTTGAGTGGATGCATTTGTTGAGCTGTGCTCCTCAATACTGAATAGTGGTGTGTGGTTTGGGCTCTGCTTCGGCACTTCCTCCAGTGGCGTAGTCTGAGAAGCCTTCGCCGTGGTCGACTGAGGAAGCTGATTCGGCAGAGTATCCCGATGGTCAAAGAAGATTAGCTTAATCACAAGGGCAATCAAGACAATGAAGATGACTATGTGATCAGCGCTCATTGTTAGCCATCTGAAAAAATAAGATTGGAATCAGTTAAGATTTTATTGATATGGTCACATTCCCATGTTGACAACATACTTGATAATAATATCAGTTATTTCGCCCGATTCTGTGCGATTGTTGTTTACATTCAGATTTAGCGGCGGGGAAAGAGTCTTTTCCACAGCATCGTAGTCGCTGTTGCTGAACACTACCCGACTGTAGATGTGGACTATCATCAAGCCAGTGGTCATGATAAGTTTCACGCGCTGCAGCACTGGATTCGCCTTTTGTTCCTCCTCGGTGAGAGATTTTAGCAACAGCGAGCCTTTAGCGCGCTCTCTCACGGCTGATATATCGACACCATTGCGCGACAGATCAAATATAAGCGAAAGACAGGCGGGGTAGAAGGTCATGAAGACCACATAGTTGACAAGCACCGACAGTACAGCAAACATGCAAAGCACCTCCAGCCGTTGCACACCCGACAATGTACCCACACCCACCAGTAGTACCTCCACAATGGTGTCTAGTGTAATGGTTGGACCCAACAGTTCCAGGCCCCTTGCTATATTCTGTGTGACCTCCGCCTGGCTGCTGCCCGAGAGGGCCAATTGTGCCAATCGACCCGAGTTCGATAAATCGATAACCAAAAGCAATACGAAAAGCGCATCTCTACAAACAAGGAGGTTTATACAGTTAATAAATTGGACTGATTTAACTGCGGTTAACTCACTTGAGATCCGATATATCGCTGCCCAGAAACTTGATAATGGCCGTCGTGAATATGAAACTGGAAAAGAACGTAAAGAGACCGGCAATACCTGCAAACAGAAACAAAAGCAAAAAGTCAGGAGAGCGCACTTGAATTTGAGTTCGAGCTGGGTTCGTCAACTCGTATTAGTAGCAGAGGTCGTTTCACTTAGAGACCGCGTGAGAAATACCGCCAAAAAAATAATAAAAAAAGAAAAAAGGCAGCTAAAATATTGCCCAAACATATCTCAAAATAGTGGCCGTCCAGATAAACAAAGCATATTCTTCAGACAGAAGCTAATCGGTTGTGTCAACACACGCGCCCATAAAATCTTAGAGCCATGACGCAATCCCCAATCAAGTCAGACGCACTTACCTAGCACATATTTGGAGCCGAGCCTATGCAGACTGCAGAACTGATAGTAACAGTAGAGCACCGCTGTACAGCGCACAATGGTCATTAGGATTACATCGGCGGCATTATATTCAGCCTCGAGGCCATCGCAGGATTGTCCCCAGCCATGACAGGGGCGGTGTCGACTCGACGTCGCCGATGACGTTGTGCTGGCAATTATTGGCGGCTGCGTACCACTCGCTGCAGATGCTGCTCCAGCACTGTTAGCTGCAGCAGCTGCAGCCGCTGTCGTTGCACTAGCACTGCTAAGACCATTGGTCGGCTCTACGGTGCTGCCCTTGTCCAAAGTCAGCATGCATGCTGTGATGGTAAGTAGGGCGACTATCACCTCCCAGGGATGCGATGCACAAAATTCGCCATGGGCGCGAAACAAACGTCCAATCATCTTTGCTGCCGCTGCGTTCAGTGAGCTCCTCCAGGTCTCTGGGGTTAACTTGGCCGGCACCACGCTGCTCAATGGTCCAAACACTCCGGCTGGCAGCTGGCACTACTGCGAAACTGCGTCCAAGCGCTGTAATTAAAAGACCCAGAGTAGTTAAATTGCTGTATCATAGAGTAAATCAAGGACTAGAGGACACAGGGCAATCAACTTGCCTGCACCACATAATAGTTGTGCCACCCGAACGAGGGGAACAAATTAAACACAAAAACTAAAACAACAAAATTTTTATCGATTGCTATTGACACATTTGGGCGTCCGCCTGGGCCGTTCGTTGGATTTCTTCTCAACATGATAACAAAGAACGAAAAGCCGATATATGTATATATATTCATAATATATAAGTTGGCAGGATTCACAACCAATAAATACCCTACACAAACTGTCTTTGCATTACCAGCAGGTTTCGGTTACAGAAGCTTGAAATTTGATGTTAAGCCTGGTAGTACTGAACAGTAGTCATGTTAAGCCATTGATAGCAAGCGACCCGCTATGTGAGTTAACATAACAAACCTCTGTTGTTTTGCTACTACCAAATAGATTGGGATGTTAATGTAATATTTACTTTTTGAAAAAAGCTAACGTGACTCGCTGTCAACAACAAAATTATCATATATGTTAATCAAATTATGTCGCTGATTCGCCTTTTGCTCATTCAAAAATAATAATCCAAAATTCGCGCATAAATTAATAGAAATGTTATTAATTGTAAGCAGAGCAAATTTTGCATTGTTATATTTACTTTTATTCTTATTCAAATTTAGTAAACACAATTTAAAATTTTTAGCTGACTTTTGCTTTCAGTGAAGCTTAATCTAAACAAAATTTATTAGAACTGCTCCATTTTTCATATTTTTATTTTTATTTTTAATAACTAACAGTGTCTTAACATAACAGGCCTGCGCTTAATACACCCCTCTTCTCAATGGAAAGCTGGGTATGCGAAATAAAACTTGATGCTCTGGTTATTACACTAAGCTGCTTTAATCGCGTCCTTGGACAAGCATTGTGCGTATAGTTTGCCAATATACGCGTGTGTATGGTTGTATGTGTATAGAATGTCTGTAGGTAGGCTTTTGCCTTTGGGTTTACCTTTCGCCTACCGCCTGCCCACTGATTGATGGCATAAGCCAGTGCGGCGCCTACAATGCGATCAGCATATCCGCATGCTTACGCCAGGCATTGCCGACTGAACGGCTGCAGCTGCCCGAGTTAATAAAGCCAGCAATGCGATTTGCTCGCTACTTGGCACTAAGCACTTGGCTCTGGATACAAATCTCACTGAACGATCGCACGCAACGTGCCCAGCATAGGCAAGCATCCTCTCTAGCAGGCGCCATAAATATTCAAAAGTCTGCCTGTGCCTACGTCTGTCGCCGAGTTTGAGTTATGCGATGCTGGACTCTGATTCAAGTACCGTTGCTAATCGTGCCAGCCATAAAATATATCTTTTTTTACTTTAAGAAAAGGAACGAGCCATTTTTCTGGGTTGTGTAACTCGAAGCCTCTGGTCATAAACTATGACTACTGCAGTTGCGCTTCCATTCTCTGAGAACTGTTTGAATATCCATGAAAAAAAAAATATATATATATTAATATATATATATATATATATATATATATATATATATAAATATATATACATACATATGTTGCATTTTGGGCATCGTATGGGTGTTCACTCACTGGCACTGGCTCTGGGGTGCAATAGAGTTGTGGCGATCGTTAAAATTGTTGGGTATAAACAATGATCTCATATAGATACAGAATGTATTTTTTTCGTCTTCATTTGCTCTGGCTAAAATAAAATTCAATGTAATTGTCCGATGCTATTTCCAGCTACTACGGGGAGCACAAAATTTTATGGCAAAAGTCAACCATAACAGAACGCCTCAGAGGCCATGGATGAAAGAGTAGATCAAGATCATGATTACACAAAGCTAAAATCTGAGTGCAACATATGTACGCGCATTTAGGAAATATTTTATGGCTACGGCACCTTGAAGTGAGCCAAGAATCTGTATGTTTTCTAGTCTGATGCATTGTTACAAAGCCCGCTTTTCCAAGCAAACGTCAAATCTGATAGAATTTCAAGTTAAAACTTAAAAAGTTCTAACCTTTCCTAGCTAAACATATATTTAATAATTACCAAATAAGTTATGTGTCTATTATCATTTAATATATTAGACTTTCGGTGGATAAATTTTACACTTAAAAGCCAGCCGAAGATTTGTGACTAATGCTTTTATTTAAAATGGGAAATAATTTATGTACATATATTGTACTCAACAATTGTGTTCATGAATTTTATGGTTGACGTAAGCTGAGAACTTAAGTCAACAGCAATAAAAAGATTACTTGAATCGGTGAGCAGAGTAAAGACCTTAAGAGCTTTCTAGGCCCATTAAAAAATTTTGCAATTAGAGTTATATATGGAACTTCTCTTATGTATATCATTAAAGTTGAGTATTTTATCAAAATATTACAACTTTCCAGTTGTAGAAATTGCCACAAAATATATTAAATCTGCAGTGCTGTATGATTTGTAATCTTTTTTAAATATCTAAATAATAGTGGTCATGCCCTTCACAGCAATTTATGGGATTTTTTTTTATGACGGGTAATTAACATTTTAAAAAGAATTCGCGAGGCTCGAAGTACACATGGAGATGGCAACCAGATCAAATATTTACATACCGTCAAATGATTCGAATCTTTCGCTTTGTATTTAAAAGCTTCGCCTCGCTCAGCTAAGTAAGCTAATGTCAAAGCTAATAAGTCACGATTATGTCTATTATGTTGTGAATTTACATAATATTAATGGATAAATTAAAAGTATACAGTTGTTCTATATAATCTATTGAAAACTTTCTTAACACGTGAATTAGATTGGAGATAAGAGACTTGACCCTATGACCTCGACTTGGCGTACTTAACTACTTTTATCAATATGAGGAACAATAAAATTAAATCGACCAATTTCAGTTTCCTGCCTTGAAACTCATCGCATATAATTAAACTGATAATGATGATGATAATAATGACTCTGAGGACAATAATGATGTTGAGCTGAGGGGCAAAATTTGCAATAGTGGAACAGATGAGCAAATAAAAACAAACATTTCAAATTGCTGCTTGTTTTGTTCTGCCGTTCAAAGTGCATCAAGTTGATGTTAAGGCTCTTGACAAGAAATGAGAAGTGTGAATGATAATTGCAAAATAGTTTTGAAAAAGTAATTACCATTTCCATACGAATGTTTATTTTGAGAAAATGAAAAAAGCCAACAGCTATAACCATAACAATAACAATAATAAGAACAACAACAACGTAGACAAGAATAGTCCGGCCAGGGCGCCGCTGTGTGGATAAACCAGTGAATGGCGAAATGTTAAATTTAGCGATGAAATTGTGGCAACTGGAGAATCTCAAATAGTGTTGCTATCCATGCTTGTGTTCGTGTTGCTTACGTATGTATGTGTGTATGTGCCTTGCATTGTTTTGCAGGCTTTTTCGTTTACATTTGAAAAGCACTCGCCAAACGGAAATGGCGCTCGACCTCAACCTTACGAAAGTAGCCCGCGGCAGACAGCTGTGTGTGAGAGAAAGGGACAGAATAGAAGCCGCTATGTTACACAGAGAGTAAGCGCAATAGGAGAAACTCGCACAACAAAAGCAGAGGCTGGTCAAAGAAGAAGAAAAGAACTTAACAGAAAGAAAAAACTTAACAGAAACAATGAGCCGCAAGCAACGAAAAATAACAGATCCACAGACCAGAGACCAATTGGGCCATTGTTTTTTGTACATGGGTGTATACATACATGCTTACATACACATAAATAGCCACAATTTGGTTTTTTCAAAAAAAATTCTGAGAAAATTTCAGACAGTGCTCATATATAGCATTAACAGGCTTTCCCCGCGCCAATTATGCCAATTGCTGGAAGCCTGGCTAATTAAGATGCAACAAGTGCGCCAAGTGCTACCAGGAAAACATAAAGTGAATCATTTTTAAATATTGACAAAAAAATTCCATGCTCATTTTATATTGTTTTTGTCGAAAATGATTTATATGATTAACATAGGGCTGTTAATTGCGAGCGATAAATTTAGTTTTGAATCATCAATTGGCCAAAATACGAATAAATATTCTGCATATATTAATAATTATATTATATATTTTATAACTTTTCTTATATACAGATTTATTTATATATATAAATATAAATATATTTTAGTTGAATTTGAATATTTCTTGGAACTAAGTGTCGGCACGGATTTTTGGAAAATTCCCAAATACCGGAGCAAAGTCCAATGCAAATTTGTAGCAATTAGCGCCTCAAATAATTTGTTGTTATTTATATCGTGATATTGTTTTGGTTCATATTTTAAAATTCGATTGGGTTTAGTTTTTATCATGCGGACTTTTCTGGATTAGTCTACCCACTGCTTGAAATATCGTTGCTAATTCTGCAGTGAAATTCGTATTGAAAAAATTCAATTCGATTTTTCAAATTATTGAGATTTCGAAATCATGCGCCCGATCAAATATTTCCTATCTAAACAATGACCTAAGCAAAATTCAGAATAATATTTTGTTTATATTGATTGTATCGCAACAAAGTGCCTTAAGTGAAAAACATGAGTTTGCATTAATTATAATACTTTGTATTTATTTTTATAATTTTCTATTTTAATTTTAAAAATATTTCCCTCAAAAATGCAAATTTATACTGACAGAAACCCTTTTTGGCAATATATAAGCTAGAGATGGATGCACAATGGAGGATAAGTATATGAGCACAAAAAGCAAACTCCATCTTCGAAAATTAAGTTTCTCCTAGTTTCGTTAGATGTATACATGAGGTAACAAAATATTATTGGAGAACAAAAAATGAAAAAAGTTATCGATAGCAAGAATATATTTTTAAAATGGAACTCTTATAGATAGACAGGTCCCTAGGCTGTTCATAATCATCAAGAATTTACTCATCAAATTATAACCAATTCAACCACGCCCAATACCTATTAGATACATTTTAACAGATTTTCAACGATGTTCAGGCTATAAATATACATCAGTTTTTATCAATCTGAATATAGACTCCAGCAATAAAAAGAGCCAGAACAAAAAAGTGACTCAATTATTTTTCTTCTTATGACCATTTTTGTGGTCATAAAGAAAAATGAAATTAATATTTCTCTGAAAAATTGGTTTGTTTCTTTGGCATACTGCAGACATAAATTTCAATTGTGATTTCTTTTTGTTCAAACGAATTCTTTAGAAGTTACACAAACTGTGTGCAGATTTTCGACACATTTCAGTTGCTGTAGAAGAGATTCAAATTGGTTTGCTTAAAGCTATTTAAACAGATGACAGATGAACAGAAACAAGTGAGAGTGCTATATTGAGGAGTGATAAAGAGATAAGGTATCAAAAATCGTAATAGTAATCTAAAAAATCTGTAGACAGGATTAGATCGACTCACCTCGGCGTGCTGATCAAGTATATATAGAGTTTATGGAATTTACCAAGCATTTATCTACCTGTTCCATATATTTTCCCATTTATCATTATACTCTGAATTCCCTTTTTAATGAATTCAGCGCATAACAAGGATAATGAAGGTCGAACGGAAATTTAATAGAGTTAACTTTTGTTTTCATATTTTCATTGTGTCATTGTTCTTGTCATCTACAGTTGCAATTTTAATTAAGAATGCATTAATGCCAATCAGCATTAAATAACTTATATAATCCACATCGACATAAGCTTATTTGTTGCAGAGTTCGCTGTGTTTTGAGCGAAATTCAATAATTAATGTTGTAAGGTCAATTTAATGGCATATTTAATGTCAAATACTTGTTTGCAAATAAATCGTATCATCAAATAAAATAGTTTCAGAAATAGCTAAAAATATTAAAAGAACAGCTCTGTACTGAAATCGGCTAAATTCTCAGCACTGATAGGGGTGCTAAAGTTCGCAATGGTCAAATGACGTTAAGGAATTAGTCACGCTGTGCCATGGTATATTTTGTTTACCCTGAGCAAATTTAAAATGATTTAAACCTGGCATATTGGTTTCTTGTTAACATATGTAACATATAGAAATAGGTATATTATAGAACAAAAACAAAAAGCTTAGTTTAGCTGTGTCTGCCTATCTGCACTAGACTACGTTACACTAATATGAGATCCGCTATGACAAGGTCATGAATATATATAAGCTGGAATGCTTTACTAGTGCTCAGGGTATCTCCTAGTCGGATAGTCTTGCTTGTTTATATATCACAACTTTTTTACATACATTTGTCGTTTGTTCCGATAAGACGATAATGCTATTGCTCGAGTGAGAAAACGTAGACAGAACACAATTTCAAACATAACATGAATTTAGCTTGGGGGAAATTAGTTTCATGATGAATTGTTGCCATTGATAGAATTTTATTTTTTTTATAAGAGTGCTGCAATGCAGTTGAATACAATATTTATATACACATATATATGAACAGTTATGTGATCATTTTGATAGCAGTCGATGAATTTTGGTTGCGGTATGAAAGTTGCTCTATTTCCAGCTAAGAGTTTGCTCTACTTTTTTTGTACATCAATGGCATGAAAATAGTTCAAATCGTTAGATAATAAACAATGTCAATGCCACCTTATAGCATGTGCGTGCACAGACTGACGTACCTATGTACGAATTAGAGAGCAGGTACATAGTATTCGAGATAAGCTAACTAACATAGCTGGCATTCAACTGTATAAACTCGCTTCTCGGCCATTGAATTGATTGCTGAAAGTCGCTTCTTTTGTAGCTTTCCCCCAACCAGCCATGTCAACAGCTACGCACTATTCCAATTAACATGGTCGGCAGCTAGTTTGCCAGATAAAATATCTAACTAATTAATACCACTTAGTCTGTCACAACTGCAATATCAAAAAAATAAAAGACCAAAATGAAACTGGTTCAGATCACTCAGCGCATTAAACATGATTGAAAAGAAGATTAATGTGCGGACAATAAACGAAACGTTTCACAAAACACAAAAAATGATTACCAAAAGAAACCTATTTGTATACCCCTTACTTATTATATGCCTCAAAGCGGTCATATTAGACAGTTGGTAATAATTGATAAAGTTAATTAGTTTAATGAGTTGCATAAGTCACTTGACATTGATTTACTTTTGCATAATATTTGCATAACGATTATTGAAATATGAATATATATTTAACTGTTCATTAGCTTAATATTTGTTCAGCATTAGAAATGAGATTTATTCTCTTTTTACTGCCCAGGTAATTTTGCTAAGCAATAATAAACAAACGGACTAAACTTTTCCACTGCTTTTTGACATTTTATTACTATAATTCAGACTCATTAGATTTCGCTACTCGAAACAGTTTAAACTAATTCTTGTTCTTGAGTGTCATAATAACTTTGTTGGTCTCTATTATTTTATAAATATTTTTTTATATATATGTATAGAATATTATATTATTATATATAATATATTATGATATCCGAGAACAAGAATTACTTCATTTATATATATATATATATATATATATAATATTTAACAAACTTTCTGTTATGCTCAGGCTCGATATCTAGAACTATAAAGTCTATCGACAGGGTACCTAAAAGTCGAGCAATTTTTTGCCTTCGTCTTTTCTTTTTTTGGGTATTTTTCAGCTTCTTTTGAGGCGAATGTCTATGTAATTTACAAGTTTCTGAAGAAAAGTAAAAGTTGTCGTTAATGCCAGCAACGCCAACAGCAACAACCTCTACAACAACAGCAGCAGCAGCTACAAAAAATATCTACCAAATAAATAAATTCAATAAAAACAGTTTTACTTTCTACCGAAAATGCGAATACCGCTAATTTGTATGCAATCAAAGTCAGGAAAAACTTTAAGCGCCAAAAAGCAGCTAAAACTGAAATCAGAGCCCACACATACGCTTACACACGCTGGTTATAATTTGCATTCAAATATATCTGCTGTAAGAGATTTATATGTGTATATGCAAATTTTACATATCGTTAAAACTTTAGATGCTCGAATCACTTCAAAAGATTTCTGCGGCAGTGAGCCAAAAAGTTTTACAAAGCAAACAATTTCCAATTAAAAGACATCAAGTTGTAAACCTCTTTTTTATGCTGGCCAAAACAGAACAATGAGCTAAAACGAGCTGAATGTCGCGCACGACAACCGACAAGCGACGGACGACACGTGTGCCAAAAGCCTTCAATATGAAGGGAGAGCATCGTTTGATAAATATCGTTTCGGCCATGTTAATGGAAGCCAGTTTGGGGCGTAAATGAAGATATTGCCTTCAGCAGCATCATCATCATCGTCATCAAGTTTATGATTCAAATCGAAGTTGGTCCAACTGAACGTATTTGACATTGACCCAAATGCAACGACCATTTATTGATTTTATTTGATTTTATTTGTTCAGATTCAGATCGCTGAAGACCAAACAAAACACAAAAGAAACACCGCTTACATTAACGATTATCCAATAAACAGGAACTAAAAAATAATAATAATATAGAAAGTTTTGGCAACGGCGACCAAAGAGTTAAGTTTGATGCTGAAGGTGCTAAGTTCAACAAATTTAAATAGGGAATATCAATACTTCAATATTAATGCAGAAAGTGAGAGTGGAGAAAACTTAAAATTAAAAACTAAAGCAAAAAAGAAATCTATAAACAACTTTAAATTTAGATACAAAATAAAAGTATCTAAAAAATATAGTCATCTGAGAGAACTACCAATATTGATTCGAGGAGGCTGCGCACAGACGGACGTAATGTTCTTTCAGATATTTATAAAAAATATAAAATTTTACGATGATCAAATATTCATCTTCATCTTGTGAAACAAATAAAAACAGAAAGTGATTTAAATATTGACGGCTCTTTCACTTCACTTGAGCAAGACCCACATCAGTCTCTTACATTGTGACGTAACTATGACGAACTTTGCGAAAGGATCTTGATCTACATTCGATACAAAATACAAGAACTGAAGCCGCTTGACCATTTAAAGAGTCAACAGCAACTTGACGACCTCGAAGCAAACATTGAACGTGAAATTGCTGCTGCATCAGGCAACTTGCGTGAAAAATTGATCCAACATTTCAACATGCCATGGCAAAGAAATTGAATTTCATTTATTTTGTAATCAAGTTAACTCATCGATATCTCAAATGTTTTCCCTTTTATCAGCATCACGAAAAATTCGCTCTTAGATATGTAATATAAAAGCCGTAAGCTGACGGCAATATAAATTAGGTTTGTCAATATTATTAATATGATAGAAAACATAAATCAAAAGATCTATCAGAGTAGATAATAGATTAAAAAAAATAACAAATTATATAAATATATATATGATATACTTTCAAATTTCAATTTCAAATTTAATCCATGCCAACTTGTTTAACTAGTCAAAGGGTACTTGGTATAGAGTATGGCCATGACAGCTGTAAAGTTCGACTTCGAACTTGAACAAATGTTGAGTAAAACAAATGGAGTATGCGAATTTCATTTCAAGTGCATAATACAGGCAGTTTGAAGGCAATCAATTTGGCTTCCGAGTCTAAGCGTCTGTAAGTGTAGTCTGAACAGGTCTTCGGGTAATTGGCTGGCAACGCCGGTTAATTGCCCATTAACACGAGTCGGGACATGAATATGTATGCACATTTATGTCTAAATGCAAGCTTATAAAAATCTTTGTTAACAATTTAAGCAATCGGAGGCTATAATTAACAAAGACCATAATTGAAATGCGCTAGCCCAAGGCTGATGCGGCACGGCACGGCACGCGTGGCCAACTGATCCGAGGCACGCCTTGAGATTTTAAAAATAGCATACGATGCTATACGATGCGATTCACATCGGCTTCTGGCGCCGATATGCAATCACGCTAAGTAATGCCAAAGCTGCCTTCATGCTCGGTTAGCTCGGTTTAGTTTGCCGCACCAAAGCTCTTAACAAAGCTTGCAAAACACTTTAAACATCCTTCTAATCGCACACGGTTACCCATCGAATCATCAGCTAACTACCTACACATACCACAAACTTGCACACTCGCACACATACCACACGTCATCATCATGCTCATCATTGCCCTATCATCGTAATCATCATTAATGTTGCCATGGCTCGTAAAATCGTTGAGTTTTCCCTCTGCTGTCAGCTTCAGTCTTGTAAATTCCAATTTTAATTTTGCATGCAGAAAAAGTGAACAACAAAACATAACTAACCGACTTAAATACCCTGTAATCACTTTAAATTCTCATTATATTCACAATGTTATCGTTTGAACTCATTGAACACAACTATATCCTCATTTAACATTCGCTGTTCAAATTTGCTTCGTATCATCGATAACTTTTTAATCGATTAGAAGCGCAATCAAACTGCAGTTTTGAATCTTCAGCCTACAAATTTGAATAGAAGCCTTTTTTCGGCTACTTGCCAATGACTTCAAGAGATAAGAATAAAAGAATATATAAATTAAATAATTTTTGAGTTGAGTGAAAATTTCTGTTTAATTCCCATTTTTATATATAATAATTGATCAGCTTAAGACATATATCTTTTGTGGCCTATATATTTCGGTGTATGTTTTTGTTTTTAATAAATTATATTTTGTTTACATTTGAGCGAAAAACCGTTTACCATATACATTGATAACTGTTTACTGATTGAAATCCCCAATCAGCCCATTTGTTATTGTAGGGTATATGAAGGAGCATCGCCAACGCCATTCAGTCACTGATATTTGCCGGATGCAATTTCAAATTTCAATCACATTCATATTACACGGCTGCATGCTCGCTGAGGATTAGGTGGAGAGCAGAGCCCACCCACGCCCAGCTCCTGCTTAATACAAATTGATTCGTGTGGGCTAAATTGAATGGTTGCTGGGATTAGGGTATGGCATAGACCGACATAAAAGTGTTAACCGAGGAGAGTGCGCATATTTGAAAACACACACAAAAACAATAACAATTCGAAAAGAAATCGAAGAAATTCTAGAATAAACTTTTCGATACTCAAACGCTGCTAGAGAAAATCACATGAGTCATGTTTTAGCGAATCATGGCGAATAACGTATAGCGAATCTTTCCTAGAATTGAGAAAAGCTTTAAAAAATACATGTTTCACATCGACTCTTTAAAGATTACACAGACATTTTACGAATTGGCACGCAAACCACTAGATACATTATGTACATACAGATAAATATAAATAAATAAATATATATATATATATATATATATATATATATATATATATATATATATATATATATTTATGTATGTGCTATATACTATGTTGTTTGAGTTCGCGCTAAAAAAAAGCTTCCTCAAACACTTTGTTTTTGGCCAACCCAATATTAGATCATTGCACAGATACTTGAGTATACAAGATATACACTTAAGTATCTTAAACAAATTGATCTGCTGCAATATCGATTGGCATCCGGTGTACATGTAAGTGTATTATATTTTGTAATACTTTTTTGTCTAGTTCTAACTATAAAACATTTCCTTTATCAGTGTAGCTACGCACAAAAGAAATGTTATAATACATAGATATTTTTTGTAGTTATGGCTAGTTATATATATATATATATATACTTTTGCAGATACTTTAGTATACATATATATATATATATACATATATCTATAACTACTTTATGTCATACCCCAAATTTATTAAGAATTTTTCTTTTCAGCCACTTTTCCAGCTAGTTTCAGATACTTTTGTATCTTTCAGATATCCTTGGAAATAAGGCGGAAATCGTTTGTATATTAATAAGGTCAGATACAAGAAAAGTTTAATATATTGCTAAATACTTGTGCTATTTGTTTATTATTGATTCATTTATTTACTTTTAGTTATTTTTTTTTTGCCATGCACTTGGTAGCTTATTGGCATTATTATGACAAGGCCTAACAATAATTGCTGGTTGACTTTGAAGTTTGATTATAAAGCCTATGCGAGGGTCAAATCACTAGTACAGCTATAAATACAAATACAGTATGTTAGTGTGTATAGATCTATATACACATATGTCTGCATTTCCAGACCAACATCGACAGCAATTACATCTTCGTACATCAAATTCCACATCGAGTGTAGTTCAAACATTGTACGTTTGTGCAATATTTGCGAGACCTTTGGTAGAAACGCCGCCCCGTCGAGATCTGAACAAACATGCATAGAACAAGAGACGATAGAATTATGCACAGAGAGCCACAAGATAATTATATGGAGAGGCAATCTCATCAGCAGCCCTCTACTTTTTTTTCTTTTCTCATCTTCCATCTTGTGTGTATTTCAATATTTGTGCCGCTCATTGCATTCACTTGGCAGACAACAGCAGCTAACTACAGTGAAACCAAACTCTATATTTTGTGTAGTAAAGCGTGAGAGGAAGAGCTGCTATTGAAATACACATTTAATAATGTGAAATTCTCGAACCAAGCATTTGATATATAACATTTAAGTATTATATTTTCTCGTATGAGGTTTGCCCCACTGTGCACTGTGCAGCGACCGCTGTTTGGCCAATGCAAATAACAACATGAACCGCTGTGACGGTGGCAATAAAACATGAGGCAAAAGCATGTGACATAGACAACTTGGCAGCCCCACTAGCAGACACGATGAATGGGAAGTGGGAGCTACAGTGACTGCTCCTCAGTGGTGCGTGGCCCAGTCTGGTGGTGCAAGTAAAAGCCACTTGAGCTGCAAACTTGATTATGCCATATGCCTTACGCCAATACAAAAAATCTAAAACGCGCTCGTTTTCAGTTGCATTTAGTTGTTGTTGTTGTTGTTGTTGCTGTGTTTTTTTGGGTGCGGAATGTTGCGTTGTTGTTCGTGTGATAGTTTTTGATGTCGTACCCAAAAGCCATTAAGAGTCATCAGCATGCATGGCGGTCATCAGCTATTTGGAGTGCCAATTGCACGGCGTATAAAATGCTTTGAGGTTGAGGCAACTGAGCAAATACCTGCCCACCAACAATTGAAGTTGAAGACACCTGGTGAACCCTGAACATGAAAAAATTGAAAGCAACTGGTTTTCCAATGCGTACTGCCGACCTCTTTCACATGGAGCTGGAGCAGCACTAGGAAAAGCTGCCACGAGGCGCGCTTATCTTTAATCAGAGATTTGCATAAGTTGCTCAGCAGACGTTGCGGCTCTAATAATCATAAAATTTAATATGTTTATGGCTAAAACGTGTGTGTGTGTGTGCTGCTGTTGTTTAGGCCTGGCACAGTCGTGTTTATATTTGCATTACAAAGGCATCTTGAGTGCTGCCTCTTCTGGCACTGGCTTTGCCATTGAACTGATTTGATCGAACAACAATTTAATTGCAATTTTTTTATGGCCACCCACAAATGGATACACTGGAAAAAATCAAGTTATCTTCAATTCAATTTTTCCTCTTCTCGAAGAAAGTTCTTTAAAGCAGGGCTACAATTAAGTCTTAAGTCGATTTGAAATCGATTTTAGTCAGTTACAGGAAAACAGACTTTGGTCATAACACTTTCATTTATTTAGTCATATATATTAGATTTTAATTAGGCCTAAATAAGAGGACTATCATTTTGAGATAACGATGGAAATTCACATGGAAGACTACTTGAAATTTACTTTGTCACTTGATTTTATAACCACAGTCAGCCTATGGACTGAACTGGCCTTCGCCTTGGTCTTAGTTAGCTGCTGGACGAGGAAGTTACCTGGTTTTTACCTGTTCGCTTTGAGAGATTTCTTGTCTGATGGGAATCGATTCAATTAGCACATACAGTTTGACTCAGCTAGCTAACTGCGTATATGATGATGATAATGAAGAGGATGATGATGATGTCGCTGTCGCTGATGATGCGAATGAAGATTATGAAATTGCAGCTTGAGTTCGAAATTCGCGCGCACGCGTTTTGAATGCGGGCTTTGCTAATCGCGCAATCAACTGGCACGCATAGCGCGCATATCAAATACAACAACATGACAAATGGAAACACTCACACATACATACACACACGCACACACACACGTACACACATCTATACATATACATAAAAACAGTTGTTACTGACAGCGCTAGCTGAGCGCTCTGCGGTTTTGGCAGGTGGTTGAGGAGAAAGTTACCAACATTGAAACAACTTTTTTTTTTGTTTCGTGTGTTGCCATTGTTGTTGTTGCTCAAACTTAAAGCAGTCCCAAAAAATCAAAAGCTAAACACTCACATAAAAATGCTACCAAGCTATATACATATACGTATATATGTAAATATATAATATATGTATATATTTAAAAATAAAAAAAGTCAGCTGAAGAAGCAACAAAATACGTAAAAAAATTAAGTAAAACGAGGGAAGCGGCGTAAGCGATTATGAAATCGCCGCCAATGGAATTCGAATCAATGTAAATACATACACAGCCGTGCAAGTGTGTGTGTGTGCGTATAGTTATGAGGCATGCGGCTTGACTTTGGCCAAGTCTCCGGCTGAAAAACTCTTTCGCAATATATACGCGCCGAGCATCGAATTGAGGCTTGGGCCTGGCACAGACAACTCCTCAACTTGGACTGGATTGGCCTGTAATTGAATCACACTTACACGCACGTACACACACACAGGCAGCCACATTGACACACACTCATACACTCATGCACACCCTTATGTATATTCAGTTGGTTGGCCACATAACGCACCCAAAGAGGAAGCGACAACGCACTTGACAGAGTTGTTGCCGTTGTTGGAGTAGCTCTTGCTGCAGTTGCAGTTGCTGTTGCGGTTGGCGTTGCAGTTGCCGTTACAGTTGATGCCGCCAGCGTCTCTATGGAATTTTTCACTTTTGCTTTTAATAGCCAGTGTAACAGACAACAGAAAAACAAGAGCAGTCAACATTCGATGGCAACGCAAAGCAAATTGCACTTTAGGAATGTATTTTTTTCATTTATACCCTGTGTGAAGTGCAACTAGTTCGTAAAATTCGTAGATATATTATGTGGAATTTCCGTAAAAACAATTGGGAATCATTTTCATAAGCTATTTAATTTGAAACCCGATATTGTTTAAAACTTTGGGATTGTTAGAAGAATATATTAAGTTTATTTTAAAAAAATTAACTATTATTATAAAACAATTAATTAAAAAAATAATAAAAACTTAATTTAATTACAATTTCGATGTCATTAAATATTCAATTTAAATATAAAACTAAGTAAATTTTTGTTAAAAACTGTTCGGATTTTTAAATGTACTTATACAGACATTATTAACGAATTATAAATCATTTAGTGAGCGTTAAATTATATTAGCGTTTTGGCCTAAAGTAAGTTTATATAAATGAAATCAATTTAAAAATTGTATTATTCACTCGAAATATAGAGTATTTATTAGTTAATCATGAAACAAAGACATGTCACACTTGTACAATATTGTTGTATTTTTATTTATTTATTTTTCATATTTGTGTTGTTTTTTCTTTTCTTTTTATTTGGATATTTGTAATTGCCGCTCTTCACATAACTGTAAACTGAATTCGAAGCAGGCAGACAGGCGGGCAGTTCCGCCCGTCTACGCCAGATGTCGCACGTTTCAATTTGGCGAACGCATAGCCTACTTGGGCTAGGGTACTTTAGCAGGGGCCTGGCCAAGGAAATATCAACTGCGCTGACAATGATTTTGAAAAAGTGGCAGAGACTTTCGAGCACCAGTTCGACAGTTGCAGGAAATGGGAAAAGTTAAGAGCGCAACAGGATACAACATACCGCTCTCACCCTCTCGTTCCCCCTTGTAACAAAATCATTTTCGTCGATGGTAGACAATAGAAATGTGCGTCCTCGACTGCCTCAAGTGCGGCCAGGAAATGCACTTACAATAAGCATGGGCAATAGGCAATAGGGACGCTGAACGGAACATGCGGTGCACATGTTGCGCCCGCAACATAATGGGGCAGGCAAGCGCCACGATAAGTGGCGTAAACAATTGAATGGAATTGGATTGGACAGTTGCATAATAGTTTGCTGCTCGGCCAAAGATTAGCCAATTGATAAGATTCCACTGCAACGCGACAGTACGCACAATTGCTAACAGATCTATAACTAAACATATGGTAAAGAGAACTAACCTCGCTTTTGATATATTCAATATAGATGCTTTCTGTTGCTGGGTGGCTGAACACTTCGATGTGTTTTGTATCTGATGATTGGTCACGGACAAAACAAATGCAAATGAAGCCGCTTATTTCGCTTTCAAGATGAAACGCTGGTGTTTGCCGATTGGCAAAACACACACACCACAAACTAGCTAGCAACTAGTTAAGAGTTTTATTTCCAGTTTATATTGTGGAGCACGTCTTTTTTCGTATTTAAAGCACAAAATCTATTGAGTTATGCGTATAAGTTTTATTTATTTGAACACTTTGCAAACAAATCCACATAATGGTTCGAGTGTGTGTGAAATGTAGTTAATAAATTTTTAACATTTATATAACAATCACACAATCATTAACATGCTATTGCTAGTGCAGACAATTTCGTTTTCTATTTTGTTTAAACAATCAGAGTGTTACTTTTCTTTTCTTTTCGTTTTTTTCCTTTTTTAGATACGGGTGCTCTTTGTAGTTATTACTAGGTGCGCATGAGATTTGATTGTTAAAATAGAACTGCACGGATTTGCACTAGTTGAGTTGGAAGTACTTGCGGTTAAGCTGAATTTAAACTATCTGACGTGTTATATCCTTTATCGTTCACGTTTATAAATGTTTGGAAATACGATTATATTTTTTCCGTGCACCACGACTTTCACGCTCAGCTGTTCTCATTGAACTGAACTCCCCACGCAGTGCCCAACAGCTGTTCGTTCTGTTAACAATGAACAGCTTAACAGTGGCAATTAGATTAACAGTCTCTGCTTATAACATTGCATCGAAAATTCTAAGTTTCTCGCAATCGTAATATATAAAATTTGATTCTTCCTTTAAACGAACGTTACATAAAAATATCGAAGATCGCTGCTAGGCATTTATTTTTATTTACAATTTGATAAGTGATTTCATCTTTTTAAAGTTGAGCGTTGCCAGTTCAGTGCATAACAGTTGCTTTGTTAGTGCCACCACTTTAATGGTTTATGTCTTTGCTATTGTAAGTGGAGTATGTACGATACCTTGTACTGTGGAAATATTTGAGAGCACATCAATTTTCTGATCTGGTGTGCATGAAAACTTACAAATTTATTCATTTATTAAAATTAAGGCACATTTCAATGTAAATCAGATATTTTACTTTTACAATATCACGTTCGCAAGTAATCGATATTGATATTATATCGATATTTTAGGCATCTCTAATTGTGATTTGCAATTTCACATTGCCTACTTCATACGCGCATATTTTTATACAAAATTAAATTAAATATATATTCAGAACATAGCTCAGCTCAGGATATAGCAACAATGTCGAATACGCAAGCGACAGTTACTGCATACTTGGCAGCACAAAAGAAAACAACAAACAAAGAGCTCGCTGCCGAATGGACTCTAATTGAAGAGCTGCACAATGAAAAGTAAGCGTTTTTAATTTTTTTTTAATTATATATAATATTTTGTTTTTTTTTCATGCTATGGAACGAGCTTACGATTAAGCTAGTTGCATTTGTGCGCCATGAAACTCTGCAGGACGAGAGCGCTCTACTGCAGCTGTACCAAAATTTTATCTCTACCTTTGAAACAAAGTAAGTTAAACCCGAATTAATCAAGGCTTGGTAAATATGATATATAATTGCAGAATAAATCCCTATGGTCTGATTCAAATACTTGAGGTAGTCGTGGATAATATCAGTGACAAAAAGGAGGCAATCGACTTTTTGGAAAAAATGAAGGATAAAGTTAAAATATGTGATGAAGCTGTCTGGTATCTGCAAGTCATGCAAGGCAACTTATATCTCAGCAATCTGAACGATCTTACTGCCACCAAGAAAATCATTGAAGAACTGCGTGATGTTCTCGAAGAAGCAGGCAATGTTACTCCCGTGCATGGCAAATACTATATGCTTGCCTCCCAATATTATCGTCGTGTGGGCAAGCACAGTGAATATTATCGTTGTGGCTTGCAGTTCCTGGGCTGTTCGCTGGACGACTACCCTCGCGATCAATGGGCGCAACAAGCTTTCTTTTTGGGGCTGGCCGCTCTATTAGGCGATGGCGTCTATAACATTGGCGAGCTATTGGCGCATCCCATTTTGGAATCACTTCAAAATACGGAAAACGAATGGCTGGTCGAGTTACTAAAGGCATTCAACATGGGCGATATTAATAAGTGAGTGCTCCTAAGTTATTTAATAATTTTAAATTAAATTTGTATTTGTCATTTCAAATAGATTTAATGAAATGAAAAATATTTGGTCGAAAATTCCCGATTTGGCTGCGCAGGAGGTTAAACTGCGCCAAAAGATTTCATTGCTCTGCCTTATGGAGATGACTTTTAAACGTTCGGCCATTGAGCGTGCAATTTCCTTTGCTGACATCGCCAATGAAACAAAGCTGCCACCCAAAGAGGTTGAGTTTTTGATCATGAAGGCTCTGGCTCTAGATCTGGTGCGCGGCGAGATTGATCAAGTGGCTGGGGTAGTGAACATGTCTTGGGTGCAGCCACGTGTTTTGGACCGCACGCAAATTGTTGGAATGGCCAGTACACTGGACACATGGATGGGTGCGATTACAAATATGGAAAAACTTATGGAGAATCGTGCTGCAGAAATTCTCACAAATTGATAAGTTTTCTTTTATTTCCATTTGCTTTTTGTATTAAACCAACATGCATAATGCAAAACTTAACAATTGTTTTACTACCAATTTTCTCTAATGATAAAAGAGAAAAAGAAACGAGTTTCATCAGTCTGTGTAGAAGAGTTTGCAAGGATGTTGCAAGTTCTCTTTGATAGTGTTGTCTTAATATCTTGAGTATAAAATTAACTTTTTAAGATAAATTATGAATGAAGTTTTACTTTATTTATGCAATAAAATTGGCGTCAATTAGTTGACACCAATTGCTTCCACATAACCCATACAAGTTTCCGGATTGAATATAAATAAATTGCGATGAGGAGCTTCCATTTTAGTCACTACTTTAATAATCTCCTGAGCTACAACGCCACCAACGACAGCGACTGCTGGCGATATTTGTGCAAAAAGTAAGCCAAGTGCATCACTGGTCAGTGCAGAGTTTGGCACAAGCTCGTCTCGGATTTGTTCCAGCAAAGCAATATCTGCTTCTCTGGTCTTATAGTTGGGATCGCGATTATGTGTGCTGCGAAAGTTTTGCAAAACGCGCAACAGTATGATGCCTGGTCCATCGCGCTTCAACTTGCGTTGATAGTTTGGGGCATTAATATTGAAATCCAGCCAATTGGAATAGGCTGGATACTCGACTTCGCGTTGGACTGGTGTGGAGACCGTTTCATATTTAACCTTCTCATTTGGCTTCGATATTACCTTGTACTTGAAAACGTTTCTAAAAATAATGAATACACAATATTAAAGAGGTCTTTCTATGTGGACTTCAAACCACTTACTCTACGTAGCTATGTTTCTGTAAACCAGCATAATGAAAACCAAACATGCCCCAAACATCAGTGGCAAAAAACTTAACGCCCAACTCCCGGCAGATTGTATCAATTCGCAACAGTTCCTCGTTGTTTGCCCCGTTAATAACTACAACATCAAATTGACCAAAAAAGTCCGCATTCTTCTCGATCAATGGCTGCGTATCCGCAGATATGTCCACCATGGGATTAAGAGCTCGAGCGCGCGTTAATGAGGCTTCGGCGCGGTTATTTCCTAATTCTTCACGTGCCGCCAAAAATTGTGAGCAAAAATCTTCTTCGGTGACCAATTTGTCATCATGCAATTTCACCAAGTTAACACCGGATAAAATGATATTCTTAGTTATTTCAGCACCAAGCCCATTCAGACCAGAAATCAGTATATTGGCTGTGCGCAGTCTAAAAAATTATGTTTATTTAACATTTATTACTTTTAATTGATTTAAAAAAAAATGGAGATAGCCGGCTAACCGGCAAACTAACCTTTTTTGGGATTCCAAGCCCCAAAGTCGAATTTGTCTATCATATAGTTCATTTTCTGCATCTGTGAGCTCAACGCCAGTCCCTTCTGCATTTTTCTCAATGTCCATTTTCATATTTTCACGAAAATTTATAAAAATGTCGCAAAAAAGATGAACGCCAACAATGCTAGAGAAGCAAGAATATTGCGAAACTATCGATGCGTCATGAATAAGATATCGGAATACCGTACCGTACAACCACTTGCATAGAAGACATTGCATTACTCAGTTTTTATGATCATTTCATTTCAGATAACGGAGACTAACTTATGAAATTTGACAATTTCAAAATTTCGATATCGTGTTCGCGGCACAATTGCTAAGTGAAGCATATATCACTTTTGACTGTTGATTAAAGGTACTACGGTTCTAGTATTTTTATTTGGCGCAACTATTTTCTTTTATTTAAAGGTGCTGAAGAAAAAATTAATTTTTTATATTATATAAAGTTGATTTGATTAATATTCAGTTTTGGGATTAGCTTAAAAATTCATTTTATAGATCGTAACTTAAATAACTTAAAATATGATGTATGCATGTAACAATTCTTATCGAATTTCAAATTGTGATTTATTTTTTATTTTTTACAAAATAATTTATCGATGGTGTACATAGCAACATTGCGCCGCAATGTTTATCAACACTGATTAACAACCACATTACCCACGCAGCGGTAGCAACAACAACAAAATTACGCGATAAACAAAACGAAGCCGATTTCCTAGCAATTAAACGCAATGAGTGTTGTACACACAACAGCAGCTTCACAAGATGCCTGTTATATATCGCTGCTTGGACTCGCCGAATACTTTCGTACCTCACAGCCGCCAAACATTAAAAATGCATACAATGTTTACAGGCGCTCTTCACTTTTCAGCCGCCTTCAAAGGTAAGTGTACTACAAGTGAAAGTCAATAACAAATACAACAAATATCCAAATCATGGATATTGACATCTTCTATTTAGGTGGAGGCGCGTACACACCTGCAAATGGGACAAGTTCTAATGGCGTACACGTGTAACATAGAATTGGCGCGTCGGCATTTGGAACAAGCATGGAACATCGCAGAGCCACTTATGAATTTTGATGATGTTAAATTTGATACTGCCTCACTACTCGCCCAGCTGCATTTAAAAACGGAGCAGGGTTCACATGCCAAGGCGATGCTGCGACGTGCCGTCGAACTATCACAAAACAATGTTTATTGGCATTGTAAGCTTTTACTGCAACTGTCCCAAATCCATGCGAATGATCGTGAGTATTCGCTAGCCAGTGATTTGTTGGCTGTTGGAGCCGAATCGGCTGAGGAGGCGGGCGCCACATACCTTAAAGTGCTGTTTTTTGCTCTCACGGGCCATGATCTTAATGATTGAACGGAAAACGAACGACGTACTGGCTTTGCTCAATTCAGCGGGTCAAATCATTGACAATAATATACCTAATCCTCATCAAAAGGAGTATCTGAAAGTGTTCTTCCTGGTGCTACAAGTGTGTTACTATCTGGCCCTTGGCCAGGTGAAGACTGTGAAGCCCAGCTTAAAGCAACTTCAAATGTCTATACAAACGATTATGGCACCTAATTGGCCAAGTGACGAGTCGATCTTTGGTGGCAATCAGTTGGAGATGTTTGTCTGGCTTCCCAAGGAGCAGCTTTATGTACTTGTCTATCTGGTAACTGTTTCGCATTCAATGATGGCTGGCTATATGGATAAAGCGCAAAAGTATACGGAAAAGGCGTTAACACAAATTGAAAAACTGAAACTTCAGGAGGACAAATCCATATTATCCGTATTTAAAGTCATTCTGTTGGAACACATCGTGATGTGCCGTATGGTCATGGGTAACCGCGAGCTGGCCATACGTGAGATAGCCGCTGCACGCGATGTGTGCCTCGCTGTGCCACATCGGAACCTCCTCAAGCGCCATTCGGCACAGCTGCATTGCCTTATCGGTTTGTATTCCATGTCAACGAGCTTCTTTGAACACGCAGAACGACAGTTTTTGGTATGCGTGAACGAGACGACCGAGCGGGATCTCAAGCTCTTTGCCAATCTCAATCTGGCCATAATTTATCTGCGCACAAAACGGGAGGCTGACCTCAAACAAATACTCGACGCCGTGTCCACGGAAAATACGCACACTTACAGCAGTCAAGCCTTAATGGGTGGATTTTACTATGTACAGGGATTACACGCCTTCCACAAGAACAGCTTTCATGAGGCCAAGTAAGTAGAGAATGATATAATTTTAACGTTTATAATGCAATAAACTAATTATTTATACAGACGCTTCTTGCGTGAAACGTTAAAAATGGCCAATGCAGAGGATTTAAATCGCCTGACCAGCTTGCTCCCTGGTGCTGCTCTCACATGTCTTCCTTAGTATAGGCAACTCCAAAGAGAGTATGAATATGGTAACGCCAGCCATGCAATTGGCAAGTAAAATACCTGATATCCATGTGCAGCTATGGGGTTCGGCGATACTGAAGGATCTGCATCGCATGTCCAAAGATGCGCAACACGAGAAGGAGGCGTATGCCAACCATGTGAAATACTCAGAAAACCTGATTGCTGATCAGCGAAAATGCGTTCAGAGTGCGCACCACGAACTGGTCAATTGGTTTCAAGGCAATCCGCCTGTCACCAGCAACACATCACTTAATCCTTCCGTCGCTGTTGCCACGACGGAGGCGTCCACATCAGCGATTCAAACGCCGCAGCAACCGGCAGCGCAGTACGGACAATTCTATTAGGCGACCAACTTCATGTATCGAATCATAAGCATTTTAATAACTACTGTTGTAAGCTACAAATTAAAGACTAAGGAATGCTACAAAATTATTTCATTTTTTGCAATAGAACTGGGAAACAATCGAGGTATCGATAAGATATCAGTTTTATGTTTCGAAACAATACAATCTTACGCATATTGTCTAGCTTATGCGTTGCGAGGCCCCAATTGTATATACTCCGCATAAATATCGACAATATCAGTAAGCCCTAATACTATTGATAATTTCCGACTTCACGAATATCGATCGACAGTAAGAACAGTAAGCCTTAACTTTCTAGTGACAGACTAGTCCACCAAGCGATCTTCGAATTATAATCGCATTTATTTGTCTTTTTATCTTCACCCACTATATAACAATAGCAAGGGAATATTTATTAAACTTATGTTCTACATACCCTTCAAATGGATTATCGATAAATACAATCGATTCAACCTGACAACTCCTGTTGCTAACTATTGAGAGTATTTCAGCTAAATTTTTGCCTTTACCAGCTCTAGTCTATGCAATACCCCCAGCTTATTTAAAAATCCATTTGTGAAAAAACTAGCCTACAGTAAATCAGTTGCATCCGACTCTTCCTCATCAGCCTCTTCCAGTGTCGACGCGTTCCCGTTCTCCTTGTTACTCAGCAGGGTGAAGTGGACCAGGCGCTTGTCATCCTGCTCGTGCATTGTTAGATGCGTGCGCATATCGTTCATCGTTTTGAACTCCTCGCTGCACACCGGGCAAATGTAGATTTTGTCGCCTTGATGAGTTCGCTGATGCATCTGGCAGTCGCCACGTTGCGTAAAGCTTTTCGAGCAGAAGGGGCAAACGTAAGGACGTTCCCCCGTGTGTGTACGTCGGTGATTCTTGAGAACATTGAGAGCTGTAAAGCGCATGGGACATAGATCACAGGCATAGGGCCTTTCGCCGGTGTGCTTGCGCTTGTGCTTAGCCAGGGAACAGCTCGTCGTAAATCTAGAGGAACAGACCTCGCACTGATAAGGCTTGACGCCAGTGTGGGTGCGCCCATGAGAAGTTAGCTCCGCTTTGGTTACAAAGGAATGATCGCACAGAGTACACTTAAATCGCTTTATGTCCGAGTGTCGCATCTTGTGCTGTCGCAGATTCGCATTTTGTGTGAAGCCCTTACCACAGACATTGCACACAAATGGTTTCTCGCCGGTATGAATGCGCATGTGATCTCGCAACGTAGACAGCATAGTGAAAACTGGAATGAAAAGAGCAAGTTTATCAATTTACCAGTTTTCAACATTTTGTCATCTGGTTCATCCACTTACCCTTCTGACACACATTGCACTGATTGCGTAGATTCCGTTTGTGTGTCTGCACCATGTGCCTGCCCAACTGTTCCATGGACTCACAGCGCAAGCCGCACTCCTGGCATATGAACGCGCCATGCGTGGCCTGATGCTCGGTTAGATGATCAAGCGAGACGAACACTCGCTCGCATTCATTGCACTTGAAGTTGCGATGGGTACAGCTGTTCTGCCTTCGATGTATGATCAAGGATTTTTCCAACGCAAAGCCCGCATTACAACGATCACAATGGAACTTCGCCTTTAGCTCATCGACGTCGGCTGCGGGTGTAGGCTTTGATTTCTTTGCATCCAGCTGCTCCTCCAGCTGAGTGCGCGTGGACGTTGATTCTGAGTCCTGCTGAGTCGATTGCTTCTCTTTCGAAACTGGCTCTCGTGAGATGTATGTATCACCATTACCATTGCTAACAAGCCGATATTTGTATTCCTTCTGTTTGGCAATAGTTTCCATAGACTGTTCAAGCAACTCTCCCGTATTCTTATTGTATACCATTTCCGTCTCGAACTTGATGTTGTCTTTTTCCACGTGCAATATTATATTTCCAGCGCTGGCCTTGGTCGGTGTGTCATCTGTTTCTTGCTCCTCGGTAAATTCGTAATCATATTCTTCCTCCTCCTGACCCTCCTGTTCCTCGTCCTCCTCCATTACAGGCGTTGTCTCCGGCTGTTGGTGCTCTTCATTACTTGTATTTTGCTCCGCATCTGTTTTTGGTACTTCATCCGTTTGTGCCTCACTGCTGACTGTTGCCGTTACATACGTTTGCGATGAGCTGTCGGATGTGGAGACTGCTACTCTAGTCGGAAGTGGGGACCAGTTGATCGGACTCCTCGGGCAGTGCATTAGGCAGCAGCTGTCGCAGCGTACGATTAGAGCTCTCACATTTCAGTTTAAATGAGTAACAATGGTTTATTTCGCTGATGCAGCTAAGGCAAACCCTGGCTGGCAAATTATCCTCGCGTCGCGGCTGTCAAGGGGAGAAACAGAAACTGAGCTTGAGACGTTGCTTTGTTTCACCATACCTTAGTGCGCGTGAATTCCCGCAAACATATCGACCAAGCAGCTGCCAGGACCACCATCGTAGATGGACAAAAATGGACCTGAGAGACTTAGGCAAGTGCGACAAATCTTCTCCACATCCATTTTGCAGCAGTCGTGAGAAAACGCTACAAACAAGAACTACATTTAATGTCGTTGCCAGATTGGTTGACATTAATATTAGAAGGTGCTGTCATTCGTATACTTTATTGAACTGAGTCGTACATGTGTATGTCATGCAAAAATCGAAATTAAATGTGGACTTAGAAAAATGATCAACCAGATTGTATAACCAAAGCGTTTATTATTTTAATCAGAGTTTTTTCCACTTTCAGCATAAAATATTAATCATTTATTATAATTTTATCATATTTACGCTGATAAGGTGCAGGCTGTAATATTGCCAGATCGTGCAAATAGTGTTGCCCATTGAAAGTATAGCTCAACATAACAAAATACAGCCGGTGGGTCTATTTTAACAGATTGAAATCCAATTGAAGCACAAATAAATAACTATTATGAACGATATAAAGCGTTTGAAGGAACAGCAACGCGGAGAAACATCCCGGCTTCGACGGTTATTTGGATTGCATGACCCGAGCTCTCTTTACGGGCTTGGCATCGTTTTGCTTAGGTAGGCATTTCATGTATTGTCAAAATAATTGCATAATATTTATAATTTTTAAAGGATTTGCAGGGACCTACTTCGTTCAAAGGCAGTTCAAAGCAAATTACGCTATCCAGCTAAGTATAACGTACTATTTTCCTCATTGGTAGCAACGGGCGTGGCATATCAAACCACAAGTAACGCACCAAATCCTGTCAAGCTGCTTGGATGGCATTTGAGGACAAACACACGGTGCTCAAAGAAGAAACCTACTAACAAAAAATATATCAAAAATTTATAGTTTAAGTCATGAAAAGTCTGCGTCCGTTGCTGCGCGTCACCCAACTGCGTACATCAACACTTCTTATACCACCAACGCGTTCACGGTACACACAGCATCAAGGAGTCAAGGGAATACGTAAGCGCAAGAGTTTCTACGAGGCTCAAATACAGGCGGGTATGCGCGAGCAAATGAACCTACTGTTGTGAATACAGGGGGCATGGGGTTTTTGGATGATCGGTGGGTCACAGTGAACTATATGACTTAATCTCATATTAAAGTATGGTTTTACAGTGCATATGATGAAGTCGTAGGGGGGAGCCATGCGCATCAGGCGTGATGTGGCCATATCCCAGCACGTATTTATCCTGCAACCTTATATCAAGTGGTCCGCCAAGCGCCACTACGCCCAACAATGTGACGCCTGATGATCAGTTAGCTGAGGCGACAGCGCTTGTCCACTCATTGCCTAACTGGCAGGTGGCTCGATCCCTCAAGGTGCCACTGGAAAGTCTGGAGCGTACAACGCTCTTTGGTAGCGGCAAACTAGCAGAGATTAAGCAACTGCTTACGCAACTACGTCAAGAACGGCAGGTCAGCTGCTTATGTGTCAGCAAGGGCACGCTCTCGTTTGCTCAAAAACAATTCCTCGAGGCCGAGTTTCAACTGCCCGTGCTAGATCGCTACTCGTTGGTCATACAGATCCTGCGTCTGCATGCGACCAGGCTCGGAGGCCCGTCTACAGGTGGCTATGGCAGAGTTGCCTTATATATGGGCGCAGGCCAAGGATGCCAGTGTCACACAGATCCGACGTCAGGGCTACTCTCTAAGTGATATGCAGAAGGAAATACTGCGCTCCAGGGAGCGCAAATTGCGTGCGGAACTAGAAGACGTTCGCCGTCAGCGGCAGCTTCGGCGCCAAAAACGCAAAACAATTAAAACTATCCTACTGCAAGCGGTTGTTGGCTATACAAATGCGGGGGAAGACTTCATTGATAAAGGCGCTCACCAAAGAGGATGCATTGCAGCCACGCAATCAGCTATTTGCCACACTGGATGTGACGGCGCATGCCGGCTATCTGCCCTGCAATCTGCAGATCATCTATATGGACACTGTGGGCTTTATGTCCGATTGCCGACGGGATTATTGAATGTTTCGTGGCCACATTAGAGGATGCAATGCTTGCGGTAACTATACAATTTTGTTAGTATAAATACATCTGGTAATCAGTTTTTCTTTTAGGATATCATTATACATGTGCAGGACCTGTCACATCCCTGTCATGCGGCCCAACGGGCCCATGTGGAGTCCACACTGCGAGCCTTGGCATTGAGCGTATCCGGCGACAATGCGAATAGCGGAGAATTGCCTCCGATCGTTAATGTTTTAACAAAAGTGATTTGCTTAAGCCGAATGCTCAGATAGCTGTACTAACCCAACATGAGAACACGAATATTGGTCACTTAACCTCGGCGCGCAATCACACCGGCCTGCATTCGCTGCTTAAGGATGTAGAACAGAAAGTTTTGGCCGTGACCGGACGGCGTAAATTGCAAGGTGCGTGTGCCCAGTGGTGGGCCGGAGATGGCTTGGCTCTATAAAAATGCTGCCGTTGGTGAAACCAAAGCGGATGAGCAGAATGCGGAAAAGATCCTCATGCAGGTCGTCATTAGCCAGTGCACCTTAGACCAATTCATGCGCGAATTTTGCTAGCTAAAGAAAAGTATCCTCTCTTGCCTAAAATGGGAATAAATATATTTATTCTTAATTTCAGTTTGGTTTTATTTTTATATAATATTTTGCAAGGGCGCAACTAGCACCAATTTAATATATGTTATTTTTGCTATTAATGTAGTGTATAAATTAGTGTATTGGTGTTCGGTTTCTATAATATACATTTTTATATATAAAAATTAGCTACAAAACACTTATACCACAAAATATATTGTTTTTTTTAATGTTTAAACAAAGAACAAAATATTGCACTTTTTGTTGCTAGACTTGTATTTGTGCTACGGTTGCTCACGTTTGTTTTATTTTGTTTGTTTCGGTTTTATTTTTCAGGAAATTCCTATACATTATAAAAATATTGAGAATATATCAAACTATATATATATAAATATATATATATATATATATATATATATATATATATATATATATATATATATATATATATAATATATATATATATATATATATAGACATATACATGCCAGCTCTACAGAGAATATAAACTAGAATTCATTTGCTTATTAAAAGTGCATTTCAATTGGCACTTTTATGCTCCATGACAGAAAATACCTTTGGGAATTTAATATTCTAAAAACAAGAAAGGAGAGGCCATGGCAAATTTATAAATACTTCTCCATTGAATAAATAACTGACAAAATAAACAGCTTATATGTTTTATAATGGTTGTATACCTTTGTGCATATAATAAATGGAACTTATCTTAAGTAAAATTTTCTATGTGTGTTAGACCTGTCAAAAACTGTTATCAAAACTATATAACCAACTGTTACACCATGCGGCAGCCATCATTAACATAGTTAAGATTTCAATTAAAAATTATGCTAAGCTGTCAGGTGCCAGATAATCGCATCAATATTAGGACTAAAGCGAACATTAAAATCGCTGTTAACATAGCTATGTAGTGCTGAGTATAGCAAGATTTTAGTGCGTTGTTAGTAACATATATATGTTCTGTTAGCAATAAAAATCACATGTTAAATAACAGTTCATGCTCTTGCTAACATTGCATTTAAGGTTAAGCTCACATTGTTAAACTTAGCTTAAATGACTTGACTTGAATTATAATAAGCTAATTGGATGCAACGACAAACACAAACATTGACATAACTTTACATTAGTTGAACATTTGGTTGCTTAAAGTAGAAAACCCGGCTATTAGATATAAACATACATGTAAATAACTTAAAACTACACAAATGAAACATATAACATAACATTAACATACAATAAATTCATTTACAAAGGTGTACGAGGAATGCATCGAAGTCTACAAATTAGTTAAATGGTTGTTAAAATAAAAGGGAAGTTAGGAACTAATACATAAACTTTGAATGGATCTCCGTGCATAATTAAATGTTTGCTCTCGTTGGGATCTCTAGCTTTATGAAAAAACCATGTCTTCCTTGGACAATGTAAGCAGTAAATCATTTTTTGTATGGCAACAATTTAAAACTAAACATTATGAATTATAATAAATGCTTAAAGGACTAAACAAAATACCCTCGTATACACAAATGCTATATTCCCATATATTTTCCACACACGCACACTCGCACTCTTACTTACATACACACACACACTTGAGTACACTGACTACGCGACTGAGCAGAAAGTTGCTAACAGCCACAGTAGAAATTGCCAAATGGGTGCGACGAGCACAAAAACTAAGAGTATGCAGATGATGCGACAATTCTTGAGCAGGCCGACAATGGATTGAATGAATTGTGATATTGTACTATGATCCTGGGTCAAGGACATCGTTGTAGGCAGCGGCGTGGAGGCAGTCGCCAACCGCTTGCCATTTGTCAGTTATAATTTGGCCATATGCGATTGCGCCTGCTCGTTGGCAGCCATCGAGTATTGGGTAAATGGCATTAGCTGGCAATACTCCAGCAGCTGCAGCTCTAGTTGTCTGAGGCACTTCATCGGTGTTGCTGCAGCGATGCTCATCAGGCCCGTTTCTCGGGACTTATGCAGATAACCGGACTGTATTAGTGCATAGATGGCAATGTTCAGATTGTCCAGGGCCAGACAATAGGGATGGACATGTGAGGCGGTGCCGCCTGGTTGCTGCAGCAGCTGTTCCACATGCTCTTGCACGCGAACCAACAGATCCTTCGAGTTGAATTCGCCAGACATCTATATAATGAAAAACCCAAGATAATAGTTAACATATTTCATTTTCTCTGTAACAGTTTACTCACCTGTCGCAGCGTCACCGCCAGTTGATAATAGAGACAGAGAAATGGAGCCAGTGCAGCCAGTATGACCCTGGTGCATTCATTATCCTGTACACTAATTCTGCCCGTGTGTTCGTGTAGCTGCACAGCACGCTCCTCAATCAGCAACTGCAAATGCGTTTCAAACTCGACCGCCTCGCGATTCGATTCGACGATGAACTCATGCTGAAACAGTGCATCCATGCTGCTCACATGATTGTGCAGTGCAGCTCGTGTCTCTTGGTACGTGCTCATGTTGTCCAGTTGCTGCTGACGCCGCTGCTCCTTGAGCGCTGCAAGCAGCAGATAGGCGGGTCGAGCCAGCCAAAACAGGCACGGATTTATGTAGAGTTGCAGCGCAAGCATCGGCACAGCTACCGCCATCGTTTGTGGACACAATGCATGGGCCTTCAGCCGTTTGACATCGATCTGTGCCGCCAGCTGCTCTGCAGCTACTGGCGTGAATTGAAGTTTGGCTACACGAAATTGCAAAATGTTGCTATGAATTTCGATAGCATCAATGACGTCCGCCTTGATGCTGTTCGTGCTGGTGCTGACATGAGCGCCAAGCTTCTCAAATATTCGCTTTAAATGAAGAATACCTCGGGAGAGTTCATCCAGATTGACGCTGCACTGTCCATATAGCTTGCTGGCATAATATAGACTTAGCAAATTAATGTGGTGGTGATGACAATGCGTCGTTGTTGCTGGTAGATTATCTCGTTAGCCAGCTGTTTCACCAACTCGATCTCCTGACGA